>NC_063184.1:2370288-2515288 GCF_023159225.1 Perognathus longimembris pacificus | reverse complement strand
TGACAATAACTAATCATACTTTGAACCAAGCTCTTCATTTGACATGATGGCACTTTTTAGCTTTGTTTGGATTTACTGTCAAACCCTAAAGACATTAGTAAATGGTACCCACACTTTCAAATCATAAAAAGAAACCTAAATTTGTTTGCAGGTTTTTTTTTAATCTGTTGTTAATAAACTTGAAAGAACACAGCCCTGTCTAATAAACACATCAAACTAATGGGTACCAGAGCAGCTCAGAAGAGTATTTGTTGTTTGGTGTTTAGATTTCAGTCAGAATTAATTAACAATGGCTCAGGACTGCTGCATTTATTAGCCACTCACATCTCTGTGATTTAATGCCAGGTCCCTTTGACTCATACCAGTGGTGCTGGCAAGTTTACAACACTGATACATCCTTACATCCTTGGGTCTTACAAAGAAAGGGAAAATGGAGCCTAAAATCAGACTACAAGACTGGCAAGAATTTCCCCAGAGCCATTTTGAATTTAGCCTGTACACGGTGAGCCCCTGTGCAGTGCATAGGAAATGACCAACTGGGAAACTCTGGGACCTTTTTTGCCAGAGGAAGCCTTCAGCTACAGAGATGGCTGGCTGGCATAATCCAGTGTGCCTTTGTGCTTTGCTTTATGAATTAGGCTTCACACACTTCATATTGCCTTTGGATTTCTCTCTTAGCTCTAAGTTTCCAACCTTTGGGAGCAAGAAGTGCTTGCGGAGGTTTAGTGAGGCTGATTGGGTGATATGGGAGATTTATTGGTTGCTGATAAATCCCTGGCAATGCTTAATGCTCACCACAGTCCACACTTTGGGCCAAAGTGAACTCTGGAAGGGGGCCTTGGAAGGCAGATGTAAAGATTGATCTGGAGAATGCTGTTCTTTCCCTGAGGTTATGGGGGGATGGGGTGGGGAACCAAGGGCTACTTGTGCAATAGCCTCATTTCTAGACATTTTTCAAAGTAACTTTATTTCTCAATGACAAAGATTTGTGTTCTGTATCATTCACATTCAGAAAATTCCACAGCCAGTTAGCCCTTCCTCTTGCTTCTCATGTCTGCCAGCTGCTTTCCCTGAGTAGAGAAGTTGCAGAAAGACATTCTTTAGCTAAAAAAATGTTGACGGGGTCACTGTTATTTTAGGGAACATTTATCTCCCTCACAAGATAAGACTTGCCAGTGTCACCTCTACAACTTCCTATGAGAAGACAGACCACTTTAGGCCTGGTAAGCTGTTTCATTGAGTCAGTTTGCATCATGTCTCTTATCTATTTCCTCTCTTCCTATCTTGCTGTTAGGCAACAGACTCTCCCTCTTTCTCTCTCTCCCCTCTTTCTCTCTCTCCCCTCTTTCTCTCTCTCCCCTCTTTCTCTCTCTCTCTTCTATCACACACATACACACACACACACACACACACACACATTGGAGAAGAAATGAATGTCATGATGCGAATTATTTAAATACTTCCATTTAAATATTAGGACTTGCCTTCACATGTTCTGAAACAAATCTGTTTAACAAAGCACAAAAGAACACACAGAACATGTTAATCACAGACACGTTTGTCCTCTGGTTCTCTGTCCAGGGACCATTTTTTTCTCCTTTCAGCAAGAAGACAGTGGAAATGAAGTAGGCATTTTTTGTCTCATAACTATCCCACATATGGGGAATAAATGCCACACATTTACCACTTTAGAACGACTTGCTTGTGAGCCAACGTCCTTGATTTTGCCTCCTTAGACATCTTTTCCACTGATGGGGAAGCAGGAAGACACGAACATCCTTTCTTATCCTCACACAACATGTGCAGGACTTTTCAGCTGAGCTTAAAAGAAGTGTAGTCCTTGAACATTTGTTCAAGCTCAAATGCCCGAAGTGACCTGCAGATAATCACTGTGGTAGTCATGGTTAATGCACCCAGCACTTTGGTCAGTGAGGGACTTTTCCTTCTGCACTGTCATATCTTGTTTTCTTTCCGGATCTTTTCAACTGGATGTCACCAGGCACCATATGTCATGAGCCACTTGTTTTCAAATAATGTAAATGTTTAAATGAAAAATGAAGGGCAGATATTTTAACCAACAACAGCAGAGGGAATGGGTTTGCATTCCAATTTATTCCTTGAAATAATTAACATAGCCAGGTACTGGTGGCTCACTCCTGTAATCCTTTCTATTCATGAGGCTGAGATCTGAGGAAGGAAAAGGCCCTAAGACTCTGATATCCAATTAACCACCAAAAAAAGTCAGAAGAGGAGCTGTGGCTCAAGTAGTAGAGCAGTAGCCCTGAGCACAAAAGCTACATGCCCAGGCCCTGAGTTCAAGTCCCACTACTGACACATAGAAACACAAAAAAATGAGTGCTCACTGGCAAGCACTGTAGTCCAGGATACATCATGTGGGTAGCTTGAAATCAGGCATGGCCAGAATGCACCTACAGTGAAAACCTGCAAATGCTACAGAAGAGCACATGACTTCATGATCTGTTTCCTATTTAGATTTAAAGACATGGGGAAATTTTAATAGCGCACAGTAAAATCAGCACCATCTCATCTGTGGCACATAACAATTGGGGAAATATGTGGAAAGTACCAGATGGCTGGGTGCTGGTGGCTCACACATGCCATCCCACTCATCAGGCTGAGATCTGAGGATCTTGGCTCAAAACCAGTTTGGGTGAGAAAATCCATGAGATTTTTATCTCCAATTAACCAGCAAAAAAAAAGTGGAGGGGTGGCTCAAGCAGTAGAGCACCAGCCTTTAGCAAAAAGGCTCCAGTACAGAGCTCAGGCCATGAGTTCAAGCCCCAGTACCACCACCACCACCCCAAAAGAACAAGCACATAAATGACCACTGCGGAACGGAAGGAAGCAAGAATAATGTTCTATGCTGAAAGGAGTCAGAAAAACTAGGAAGTACACACACACAACACCCAGTGTGCAGAAAAAGGTTGCCATTGAGTAGACAACCCTGAACACTTTAAGGAAACCATTATTCCTAGATGCTGCAACACAAAGCTATAGAGACAAGATTCAAGAAATCAAAGGAGAGTGAGACTATATTAGAGGATATGAAAGGAGAACTTACAGCTCACAAAAGGACTATCGGGAAAATTAAGATAATCATAGAAATGATGGTGATATTCATAAGAGACAGTGGATTGAAGTTGGTAAAAGACCTAGAGAAAACAGAAGAAATCAAACCAGAAAATTGAAATAAAGGAATAAAAAGTATTGGAAAGTACAAACTATTAGCAAGAGAAAATAGTCAAAGGAAATCCTTCACAGCCCAAAGATGAAAATTAAAATAATAGTATGAAGCCAGATGCTGTTGACTCACATGTAATCCTAGCTACTCAGGAGGCTGAGATCTGAGGATTGCTGTTTGAAGCCAGCCCTGGGCAGACAAGCCCTGGGTCTCCTATCTCCAATTAACAACCAGAAAACTAGAAAAGGAGCTGTCACTCACCATGGTGAAGTGCTTGCCTAGAAAGCATAAGGCCCTGAGTTCAAACTCCAATAGGTAATAACAAATACATAAATAAAAAAAACAAGTAACATATACTTAAATAGAATTCAAGACACTTTTCTGAAACAAAAGATGATTTAAACCCATAAACTAAAGAGTACAATATCTACCACCACCCCCTAAAAGGCTAACAAATAGACAGCTTGCTTCTATAGAAATTACAGAGAAAAGAAAATAGAAGCCAGGCGTCAGGGGCTCACGCCTGTCACCCTAGCTACCGAGGAGGCTGAGATCTGAAGATTGAGTTTCAAAGCCAGCTGTGACAGACAAATGGAAGAAACTTTTCTCAAACTAACCAGCGAAATGCTGGACGGAGCTGCAGCAGGAGCAGCAAAGTGCCAGCTGCAAGTGCAAAGGCTGAGTGAGACCCGAAAGCCCAGGGCTGAGGGCTCGGTACTAGCACACAACTGTTCCATGGATTTCTTCAGAGAGTAAAAACCATTAAGATACTGGTTTGAGATCTTTGGTAGCTGAAGTGTTATTTGAAATTTTGATACAGATTACCCCAAGTGCCAGTGGCTCACTCCCATGATCCTAGCTACTCAGGAGGCTGAGATCTGAGGATCACAGTTGAAAGCCATCTTGTGCAGAAAAGCCTGAGAGAGTCGTATCTCCAACCAACCACTAAAAAGCTAGAAGTAGAGCTGTGGCTCAAGTGGCAGAATGTTAACCTTGAGCAAATGGCTCAGAGACAACACCCAAGCCCTGAGTTCAAGCCCTCAGATGGGCACAAAACAAATAAAATTAAGATTTGGATCTAGGATATGGGACATCTGAATACAATAAGAGTTGAATGCATTTATTTCTCTTCCAACGCACTGGATGGACTTAAAACCAATCCAAGTCGGCCCTTCCTCCAGGACTCTGGATGACAGAGGCTCTGTTCCCTTCAGAGGGGAAGGAGAGGGGCAGCCCTGCTTCCTTGCCTGGCTCATCTGCTGTGACGAGTCCCAAGGCCTGTGCCTCCGTGGCTAGCTAGGCATGTGGTCACATGTTTCTCCCATCCATTGCTAGCAGTTTAAGGCTTCCAGGGAAGCCTGCTTCCACCACCACTCCTGTGGGGAAATGTTCTGCCCATGCCAGTCACTGTCATCGGATTTCCCACTCCCCCTGCATCCAGGGAGGCTGGCGCTTGGTCTGGGGAGGGGAAACTCTGCTCTTTCCTTCCCACAATGCATTTAATATGTTTCACATTGCAAAGATTGGAACCGATCTCTCATTTAATCTCGCTTAACTGCTGCTGGATTCTGGTGCCAGCACCCATCATTACCGTAAAACAGGTTGATTTCAGGCTGGATTGCCCGGGAAAGAGAAAAAGACATTCTTGAATTTTCATTGGCACTTTCAAAAGAACATATTCTTCTCCAGTTAGTGTACTTTTCACACTACACTAATGAGAAATCGCCTTTGCATACATATCGTAAGCCAAACACTAACATTTAAGATACATTCCCTTCGCTTGTAATTTTTATTAGCATTTGAAACAAGCTCAGCGCCCATCAGCTGTTTTCATTGATACTCCTAGATGGTCCAAAATTCAAAAACTTTGGCAAAACCGCTGTGTCTTTCCTGCGTCTGCCAGAAAATTGGCAGAAATTTCTTATATAAAGTTTGTGAGAGAAAAAGAAAGGGAAAAAAAAAGGAAGCTTGCAGAAACCCTTTATGTTAGATTTCCTGGCAAGAGAACAGTGTCTGGCCTTTGAAAACTCAATTAAAATTTCCCTTCACCTAAAGTGTGAAAAAACTGGGGCACTGGGCTGGGGATATGGCCTAGTGGCAAGAGTGCCTGCCTCATATACATGAGGCCCTGGGTTCGATTCCCCAGCACCACATATACAGAAAATGGCCAGAAGTGGCGCTGTGGCTCAAGTGGCAGAGTGCTAGCCTTGAGCAAAAAGAAGCCAGGGACAGTGCTCAGGCCCTGAGTCCAAGCCCCAGGACTGGCCAAAAAAAAAAACAAAAAAAACTGGGGCACTAAAAGTCTCACCCACACTATGATTATTGTTCTAAAACTAAAGCCATGATCTTCTACAACAAGTCATGTATCTCCCTGTGGAATACCATGTCAAAGCACGTGGACTTCCTGAAATTCTTTTTTTTTTTTTTTGGTCTATCGTGGGGCTTGAACTCAGGATCTGGGCTCTGTCCCTGAACTTTGCACTCAAGGCTAGCTCTCTACCACTTTGAGCCACATAGCCACTTCCACTTTTCTGGGGGACTTTTTCTACCCCGGCTGGCTTTGAACCGCAATCCTCAGATCTCAGCTCCTGAGTAGCTGGGGTTACAGGTGTGAGCCACCAGCCCCTGGCTAAAATTTACTTTTATTCAAGCAATCATTTTAATTAACTGCTCCCCCACCCCCACCCTAGGAAGAAGACAAGGTAAGAATCTGAGCTCCTTTTCCATGGATAGTTTGGGGTGAGAGTGTGACCCTCACTGTTCTCTGATTCCAGACACCTCACAGTGGGACTCTCTGGGTAGTCAGTGCACCAGAGGAGATAGTGGTGGATATGCAGGCTCAATAAATAAAATCACCATTCATCAGGGCTGGTCTGAGAGGACAGACTTGCATGCACTCTGTCTACCCGAGTGAGCCAGCTCCCACAGGGGCCTGGCTGGCCCCCCACCCCCCACTTCCCCATCCCGCCATGTGCAGGCGAGAGCACCTCTCTCTGCCCAAGGACACCACAGGTCTCCTTAACACACATTGAAAAATAGCAACAAAAATAGCCCAGTGCTAATGGCTCACGACTATAATCCTAGATAATTAGGACGCTGAGCTGAGGATCGCAGTTCAAAGTCAGTCCAAGCAGAAAAGTCCATAACACTCTTATCCAATAAATCACCAAAAACCCAGAAGTGGAGCTGTGGCCCAAGTGCTAGAGCACTAGCCTTGAACAACAACAGCAACAGAGAAAGCTGAGGGACAACACCCAGACCCTGAGTTCAAGCTCTAGGACCAGCGTGTGTGCAAGCACACACACACGCATACCCCCAAAAATCAATTGTGCCTTAGTTTACCTCACGGGCCTCTACAACAATGTCTGCCCTTAGCCAGCCATCCAAAATTAACCTCTTGGAAACCTCTTGTGCCCATTTGTTCCTAATAAAAGCCACCCCCTTCCTCAAGTGCCCGTGTTTCTGTTGCGTGGTTCTGCCTGGCACCTCCCAGTCACCACCAGTGATAACGGTGATTAACATGTCAGGTATTTACTCAAAATATTTCCCTTCCTTCTCCCCCACACCTCCCATGTATCCGTTCATGACCTGCAAAATAAGTGGCTTTTCTAGTTTCTGTTGCATTCCCTCTGTGTCTTGAACAATTACTTTCATCTGCTTATCTTTCTTTTTCCAGGTGTCTTTTGCTCTTGCTTTTCTTTTTCCATTCCAAGTTCTTAAAAGTAGAAACTGTGTTTACTTGGAACAGTTTTAGTCACCCCATTAAAACTGTTGGATGATGATAGCTCATTTCCAATCAATGACGTAGCAAATGCATAGAATTAATCAAATTATAACTTAATTATGTCCCATAGGATTAGCAGACAAGTTAAGCCAAAGAAGTAAATTTATGCTGTCTATATAAATGTGATGCCATAAGAAACTGAAATTTTTATTTCCTTCTGAAATTGATGCCATCTCCCAATACATTTCCCATTTTGTCTTACTTTATTTATAATAAAAGTTGCGGCTGGAATTTAACATCGGCCTTAAACTATTCAAAGTTAATAGTTTTGGTATGTTTACCATTCCTAGGGTTTAAACTCAGGGCATGGGTGCTGTCCCTGAGGTTATTTTTTTTTTCAGGTCTGGCACTCTACCACCTAAACCAAAGCTCCACATCTGGCTTTTTGATGGTTAATTGGAGATGTCTCATGAACTTTTCCTGCCCAGGCTGACTTTGAACTGTGAGCCTCAGATCTGAGCTTCCTGAGTAGCTAGGACAGACATGAGTCACTGGCACTCTGCTTCAAAGCTGATCATTTTAAACCTCATAAAAAGCCAATTGGGAGTATTCAAAATAGTCACTCCCTCCAATTTAAGCAAATGCTAATTTTGTGTGTGTGTGCTGGTACAGGGGCTTGAACTTAAGTCCTTGTGTTCTCACTTGGCTTTTCCCATCAAGGCTAGCCTTTTACCATTTAAGACACACCTCCACTTCTGGCATTTTGGTGGTTAGTTGGAGATGAGAGTGTCATTGTTTTCTACCCAGCTAGCTTTTAACCTTGATCCTCAAATTTCAGCCTCCTGAGCAGCTAGGATTACAGGCATAAGCCACCACACCCAGATTCCCAATACTCTACATAAAGTGTCAATAGGTGAAACAGGATAAGAGTGAACCATGACCATAACCACCCAAAACAGTGCCACCTATGGGGACCAAACATTCCACTTATGAGTTTGAGGGGGGTCCTTTCATATTCAAAGTATAGCACCAATTCACATTGCCCCTGAGGTATCTGCTAGATGGACTTTTATTTTGCTATTAATTGTAGTTGTTCTGGAAAAGGGAAGGAAGGAGTCTCTTACTGTGACTACTAATGTTGTACTGGCACTAAATTTTGCACAGTAACCAAGAAAAAAATAGTTGTCTTCTCAAATCCTTCTGTGCACTCTAATTGGTTGGATGATCTCTCATCTCTTTATTCACATACTATGGACCCCAAGATAGGAGGAAAAATTGCCCCCAAGAGCAGAAATTCCCAGATGAAAAATAAAAGAAAGAGAGAAGGAGGGAGGGAGGAGGAGAGAAGGAAGAGAGGGAGTGAGAGAGGAAGGAAGGGAAGAAAAGGGATGGAGGGAGGAAAGAGAGAAAAAAGAAAGAAAAATGAAAAGAGAAGAAAGAAACAGAGAGAAGGAAGGAAAGAAGGAAGGGAGGAAGGAAGGAGGGAAGGAAGGAAGGAAGGAAGAAAGGAAGGAAGGAAGGAAGGAAGGAAGGAAGGAAGGAAGGAAGGAAGGAAGGAAGGAAGGAAGGAAGGAAGGACCATCCACCCATTCAGCTCCAAAGTAAATAATCCCACAGAAACTGAGAGTGAGGGAAAAAAACAAGTAGCCTACATCCTTTGACTTTACAACATGGTTCCCAATAGGGTCTTGGGTTTTATTTTCATGACAAGTTATTTTCTTAACATCTCATATAGCATTTCTTGACAGTGTTCATTTGTCAAGGTTCCATGTCTGAGATAAAATGGATGCTTCTGTCATTTCTAGCCATTAGTTTCTGCTCTTCCTCGTCTCTTCAGATTCCACAGCTGTGAAATTCTTTTAAAGCCACAGAGATGGCTCTTGAGAGAATTTCTTTATATTGTTCAGCATAATAGACCACAAAGAGGTCCTGCTCCCTTTTCTGGGAGAAACTCATTGAGGGAGAACTTGTCTCTTCAAAAAATAGGTCAATTGCTGGGTACCAGTGATCCACACCTGTAATCCTAGCAACTCAGGAGGCTGAGATCTGAGGATCACAGTTCAAATCTAGCCTGGGAAGGAACATCCATGAGGCTCTCATCTCCAATTAAACACCAAAAAAGCTGTAAGTGGAGATATATGGCTCAAGTGGTAGAGCACTAATCTTGAGGAGCACAAAAAAAAATTAAAGGTCACTTTATAGTAATGTTGAAAATATAACAATCAGATTGGTGACACCCATGTAAAGAACACCTAATTGGTCAGGCTTAGCATCTTGTAGATCATAGTTCATTTAGTCCCCCAAATGCTCCATAAAACATTTTCATATTATAAAAGGAATTTCAAGATTTCTAGCTGCCTCAAGCCACAAATTGGCAAAACCTCAACCCGGTACAAACTATGTCTCTCCCCTGACTCTGGAGACCACTTTACATAGTTTTGACCCAGAGTTAATATGAAATACAGAAATCAATTAGGCCAGTTGTCCATTAGCTTTCCCTTACTATAACATGTAACCGATATATCCACTCATTTTATGAAAGAGGAAATGTTTACTTTGGAGGTTTCGGTCCATGATGGACTGGCCCTGTTGTTTGAGGTCTACAAAGAGGCAACATATCACAGCAGGAGCAAAAACCACTCACTTCATAGCCAGGGAGCAAAGTAGAGTTGGAAGGAAGGAGGCTCCATAAGCCCCTTGGAGGTAATGCCCCAATGACCTAAAGACCTCTCATCTTTGGTCCCATCTTTGACAGGTTCTTCACTTCCAACAGTGTCACCAGGGCACCTTTAAGGAGGAGCAACTGACCAAAGTTTAGAGAGCCAACTGACCGTATTAGAGCCCAAGCAGCCCAGAAATGTGGAGTTTACCCACAGTGCCACCAGAGCCAAAGCTAGACAAGGAACATCGGTGCCTGGACAGCCAAACCACATTTGCCTTCACCTCCATAATGTTTTGATCTTCGTTCACATCAATTGCCAACATGTCAAATGCAGCTGAGTCACATCCAAAGCAGAACTGGGAACTTCTACTGACCATCAGAGCATCTGGCAACACCAACTCCCACATGGTAACCATAAACAACCCATGTCGCTGATGTCAGAGCAGCCGGGCCGTGGGACACAACCTGCTGTCCACCAGCTGTGCCCTTGAGCCCCAGCCTCATGGGCATCCATGTGTGGGCGCCTTTTCTCCTCCACACCATCCAACCCAAAAAAATCAGGATGGCAAAATGTGTTCAACAGTGTGTTCAAAACCTAGAAGGAAGGATGTCACGTCTGCCTTTTCATCAATGGTGCTTCTTTGGGGGTGACCCAGAGATTTGTACAGGTTTCAAGGACAGCCTGGGCTCCCATTAAAATCGTTTATGTCTTTGGTTCCTACTGGAATAAGCTTGTAAGCAGACAGCTGTTTCATGGCTGCTGAAATTCTAGTCCTGGGTGGGATGGCAGAAGTGTGTGACTTCAGACGAGAACCAGGCGGGAAGAGACTGTGTGCATGGGCCAAGTTCCTTTCTTTCTTACCACGGAAGCAGAAAGAGAAGGACAGAAGGGCTCTGCTGCAAGAATGTTTCACACAGACTTTCTGCAAGACATCAGGAGCTGTTCAGGATTTTGCAAACGCATTTACAGGAAAGTCATGGCTATAGAAAAAAGAATAATTTTTTTTTAAAACCCTAAAATCCAAACAGAGCTGGAAATGAATAAAGACTGTGCATTTGTCTTTAAACTTAGAAGTGGAGCCCTGGGATTTAGTATTCTATAACAACACTGAAAACATTATTAACATTAATAAATAAACATCTGGATTGACTTGCAGGCTAAATTTAAGTGTCCTACATATTTGGGCTCACTTAGAACTAGACTATGTTTTCCTAAATTCTCAAATGGTTTTACTGTCCTTAGCTTACATTTCATTTTCTTCTGGCTCTTTTAACATGACTCGTTTTCTGTGAAAATGAACATTGTTATATAAATGTTTAAAATGTCCATGAAAGTACAAGGACTTGTCTTAATTTTCTCTCTCTTATTTGTACAATGTAAGCCCTTTACATACTTATAGAATTTTAATTGTGTTCAATCTTTTGTTTATTTGCTATGTGCTAGTCGTAGGGCTTGAACTCCGGGCCTGAATACTCTCCCTGAGCTTTTGTGCTCAAGGCTGAGGCTCTACAACTTGAGCCACACTTCCACTTCTGGCTTTTTGCTGGTTAATTGGAGAGAAGAGTCTCACCAATCCCCAGATCTCACCTTCCTGATTAGCTAGGATTACAAGCATAAGCCACCATACCCCACAAAGTGAGATTTATTCACACACTTTGCTTCTCTTTCTTTTATCTCATTCTTTTTTTTTTTTTTTTTTTTTTGGCCAGTCCTGGGCCTTGGACTCAGGGCCTGAGCACTGTCCCTGGCTTCTTCCCGCTCAAGGCTAGCACTCTGCCACTTGAGCCACAGCGCCGCTTCTGGCCGTTTTCTGTATATGTGGTGCTGGGGAATCGAACCTAGGGCCTCGTGTATCCGAGGCAGGCACTCTTGCCACTAGGCTATATCCCCAGCCCCTTTTATCTCATTCTTGATGCTTATAATTCCCAAACTCATAAAATTTATCAACAGAATTTCACTTGAAGTAAAACTAAAACTTTAGACCAGGATGCAGACATCTGTTAAATCTATTTTCAAAAAATACATAAGTAGCTGGGGTAAGCCCAGTTTGGAATGGTATTCCAGTGAACACATATACTATAGCAGTATAATCTATATTAAACCATGCTCACTACCAAATACCACTTGGAAAAAATAAATATAAAAGTAAAGTTTTAGCAAAACACATCCTCACCAGGAAAAGCCAAGCAAAGCTACATAAAGCACCCACAGAGCGTTCCAGCCCTGCATGCTACCCTGACACTTCAGCTTTCCACTTCATCTTGCTGCCCTGAATCTCCTTGTCATTTGCAGCCCAGGGTTTCCATGCAACCGGACTTCACCCTCCCAGGCCCTTCTCCCTGAAATCAGATGCTTTCCATTTTCCTGGGATTGTATGAGTCATGAAAACAGAAAACAAAGGCGATAACTAACTGCACTAGATTAAAAGAAAAATCCCTTTGCAAGTGCATTGTCTGGAGGATGGCACCGGGAACAGACCCGAACCCCATCTGCATCCAGTGACTGCGTTGACATTTCATTTCCGTGTAAGAGATGAGACCATAGCTGAGTCCCAAGTCAGTTCCAAATGCTCGGGTTCCCCAGGGCCTCAGCTCTATTTATATACAGAATCTGAGATTATTTTTCCTAGTGTTATGGTAACAGGGATTTCGATGTTTACAGAGCTATCAAGTTCTGACAGGCCAAGAGCTGGGGACTCTGCCTTCAAATGGGGTGAGCCAGCTGGGGAGTACCTGAGCAGAGAGGTGGGGAGCTAGCACATGGTGCTCTGCCCTCCCAGAACCCCGCCCTCCGAAGAATGCATCACAAAACCCAACTTTCTGCTTCAGTTTCATACTCCCTGTGAATTTTTCAAAATCTGTTGAATGTGTAAGACTGCATAAATCTCATGTGAAAGTTCTGGGGTCCTTTGTGGGAGCAGAAAGAAAAACACAGTGGCAAGAAAAGGGTGAATGGAACCATTTCGCCACTCCCTTTGCTCCTCTTTCTTTTGTCTCCCTTTTTGTGCTTTTAATTCCCAAACTCATATCATTTATCAACAGAATTTCATTTGAGGTAAAATTTAAACTTTAGACTAATGTGAAGCCATCTGCTAATTTCTTGTGTTGTTGTTGTTTTAATACAAAATCAGCCAGGAACTAGGTGCTCTTGGCTCATATTTGTAATTCTAGCTTCTCAGGAGGCCAAAATTTTAGAATCACAGGTGGAAGCCAGCCTGGGCAGGAAAGTCCACAAGACACTTATATCCAATTAACCACCAGAAAATGGGAAGTGGAGCTGTGACTCATGTGGTAGAACACTAGACTTGAGCAAAAATGCTCAGGGACAGCACCCAAGCCTTGAGTTCAAGCCTCAGGACAACACACACACACACACACATCACATTGAGTTCTATAATGGACTTCATGAAGTGTGTGTGTGTGTGTGTGTGTGTGTGTGTGTTTAAAACTGAAGTTTCACGCCACTTATATGCAAATAGCAAAATCATGTCCATTTCCTAACATGATGAATATTCCAACAAAGGATCAACTGAAACTTGTTACAACAGAGCAGATATGCTCTTGGGAGCAGATATGCTCTTGGGAGCTACCAACTTAGTGAGCACTTCCAATTTATCTAAAATGAAATTTAGAATATGGGAGAAAGGTAGTAAGTAGAATTATAATAAGTGTCTTTCTAGATAAACTGGAGCTGTACAAGAAACTAGCTAGGTTCTTACAATTCTAGCTTCTTGGGAGGCAGAGATCTGAGCATCTCAGTTCAAAGCTAGCCTGGGCAGAGAACTCCATGAGACTCATACCCAATTAACCAGCAAAATCCAGAAGTAGAGCTTTGGTTCAAGTGGTAGAGCACCAGCCATGAACAAAGAAAGAAAGAAAGCCAAGTGAAAGCATAAGGCCTCAAGTTAAAAACCCAGTACTAGCACACACAAAGAAAAGGGAAGAGAAAATGAGGAAGAAAGGAGAAAGTGGGTGAAAAAGAGAGAAGCAAAGGAGGAGAAGGAAGAAGAGGAGAGGAAGGAAGGGAGGAAGGAAGAGGGAGGGAGGAGAGGGGGACAGGGAGTGGAAGGGAGAGGAAGGAAACTAGCAAGGGTTGAAGGTTGAATATGATCTCCTAGCTTTCCCTGGGGAGGCTGAGGAGGTGACAAGGTTTTCTGGGTCCTCTGGGTGGCTGGGTCTTTTTCCCTGTCACACAGCACCGAGCTCTGCCCTGGGCCACTGTGACCTGGGTTTGCACTAGCTGGTGGTTGCTGTCTCTGGGTAGCCATGACCACTCTCCTCTCCTTTGTAGCTCATGTGGGATGTGGAGCATGCAGACAGCACTCCCCACCAGGGTTCTTCCCAGCAGGAAGGGATTTCAGGAGATTGTTTAAAGCTCCCCTTCAGCATGTCTCTTTCTTTCTTTTGGGAGCCCAACTTCAGTTTACCACACAGTAGCTGGTGTTATAAGCTTCAACACCAATCATCATCATCATCAACAGGAAAAGTTTACTGAAAACACAATTGAGCTACCGAGATATCTTTCCTAACGACTCCCATAAAAACTGCATAGAGTTGAGTCTCACTGTGAGCTCTACAAGTCCATTATTCATTCATTCAGTGAATCTTTCTTAGCATGTTATTTGTGCCAGCATTATTCAAGTCTAAAGATACAGAGATGTGCAAGGACTTAGCTTTTGACTCTAAAGGAGTCTACATCAACAAGCTTTCAGAACGTTGACTTAGAGCCGAGTGCTGGCATTCACGCGTGTAATCCTAGCTACTCAAGAGGCTGAGATCTGACAATCACAATTCAAAGCTAGCACAGGCAGGAAAGTTGATGAAACTCTTACCGCCAATGAGCCAGCTAAAAGCAAAAAGTGGGGTGTGGTTCAAGTGACTGAATGCTAGCTGTGTGCAAAAGAGCTAAGGAAGAGTGCCAGGTCCTGAGTTCAAGCCCTAGTACCAGCACTAAATAAATAAATATGTTGATTTAGGCTTCTTTTTCTTTACATGCAGGAAGCTTTGGTTTCTTTATTTCCCATACCATGAAAAGTTACTTTCAAACATTTGTGTTTAATTTCCTATTTCAAAATCCTAATGACACATGCTCTTGCAATAGCAATAAAGTAAATAAAAGGCATTGCCTCTTGTTTGCTTCCAGCTGCACCTAACAACCTCCTGATGGCTCTTAGAGATCTACAGGGAGGAAGAAGGCTTTTTGTTGGGGGGATGGGGGCTGTCTCCTGGGTCAGCTAGAAAGCCAACGGCAAGCCTCCCTAATGACAGCCACAGAGTGGGTGAGACCAGGCGCTTCCTCACCCAGACCTCACCCTCAAGAGGAAGGGAGTGGGATTCAGTCCTGTGTCCCAGAAAAGTGTGTCGTTGGTGTGTATTGGGTGTAGGCATGTGTATGTCATGCACTGTCTTTTAAAACACTTAATGGGAACTGATGTCTCACACCTGTAATCCTAGCTACTCAGGCAACAAAGATTTGATCCCAGTTCACAGCCAGCCAAGGCAGGAAAGTCTTTGAGACTCTTATCTCCAATTAGCCACCAAAAAGCTAGAAGTGGAACTGTGGTTCAAGTAGTAGAGGGCCAGACTTGAGGAAGAAAAAAAAAGCACAGGGGCAGTGGCAAGGCCATGAGTTCAAGCT
This sequence comes from Perognathus longimembris pacificus, assembly GCF_023159225.1. Classification (NCBI taxonomy): domain Eukaryota; kingdom Metazoa; phylum Chordata; class Mammalia; order Rodentia; family Heteromyidae; genus Perognathus; species Perognathus longimembris. Next base: position 2,500,062 of record NC_063184.1, on the reverse strand, counting down.
TCAGGACCACCACCACCATCATCGTCATCAGCACCCGATAATAATTCTTATGCAAATAATCTACTAAGGAAGTGTGAATAATTTAGCCCAATGTGAAGGTGGTCAGAGTCAAAGACAATAAGCCAAACAAAAATCTAACTTGATGCAAACTCTCCTGGCTTCATTCTGCAAGGCTTCTCCAGGACACAGTATTGGCTCAGAGTTGTCTCCAGCAAAGGCAGGAAGGCTGGCCTCCACAGTCTGCTGCCAGTCACACGAAGCTATTCGCCAAAAGAGGCAACACAGGTGATGAGACACCCCAGCCACTGCATCCAAGGACAAAACCATCACAGAGTCAGAAAAGTGGCAAAGACTCGCTCCGATGCAGCAGGGAGAAGCAAAAGCACTCAGATGCCAGCCTAGAAAGTAGGAAAGAGCATGGAGAGGGTCTGTCAAAGGCCACCTCGTGAGGACCCCACCTCAGGGCTCACATCTGACAGCTCACTCCATTCCTTTACACCCCTCTTCAAGATGGCAGTGGACACTATTATGAGAAGGAAACTGACAAGGGAAAAGCTGACCCTAGGGAAAATGAGGCCAGAAGATCATGCATTGCAAGCTGCTCTAGGCTACATAGCAAGATCCTGCATACAAAAGACAGTGCTGGCTGGGCACCAGTGGCTCAGGCTTGTAATCCTAGCTTCTCAGAAGGCTGAGGTCTGAGGATAGCAGCTCAAAGCTACCATGAGACTCTTATCTCCAATTAACTTCCAAAAAAAGCTGTAAGGGAAGTGGATGGAAACTCAAAATTGGAGGATGGAGGATGGAAGATGGTTGAAAGTTGGAGACTTTAGATTGGAAGACCAAGGATGAAGAAAGGAAAAGAAAGAGGTAGGATGGAAGTTGGAGAATGGAGATTAGATATTGGAGTATGGAAGATGCAAGTTAGATGGCGAGTCTGAGAACGGGGGTTAAGAACAGAGGTTGAATCTGGAGGTTAGAGGATGGAGGACAAAGGAAGGAGGCTGGAGATTAGAGGAGGCAGGTTTGAAGCTGGGGAGTGGAGTTTGGAAAATGGAGGTTGGAGGTTAGAGGATAAAAGTTAGAGGAAGAAGGTTGGAATTTAGAGGAAGGAGAATGGAGGCTGGAAATTGGAGTTTAGAGGCTAGAAACTGAAGGTTGGAGGTTGGAAGATGGAGGATGAGGGATGGAAGTTGGGAGAATGAAGAATGGAAATTGGAAAATGGAGAAAGGAAGATGGATGGAAGATGGAGGCTGAGGGATGGAAGTTGGAGGTTAGAAGCTGAAAGGGGACGTTAGTGTCTGGAGGTTAGAGTTTGGAGGATGGAGGCTGGAATGGAGTAGTTTGGTAATGGAAGAGAAAGGCCAGAGACTGGAGGTTAGAGGCAAAGATTGGAGGTTGAAAGTGGAGGTTTGAGTTGGAGATTGGAGGCTAGAAACTGGAGGTTGTAGGATGGAAGTTGAAGGATGGCAGCTGGGATTATGAAGGTGTGAAGTGGAATGGAGGTTGGAGGCTGGAGGTTACAGGTTGAAGGTTGAAGGTTAAAAAAGGAGGCTTGAGTCTGGAGGTTCGAGGATAGAGGATGGAGATTTGAGAATCGAGGGGAGAATGGAAGGAGGATGGAGGAGGGAGGGAGAAGAGGGAGGAAGGCAAAGGATGTGGGTGGGATAGAGGAAGATAAACGAACAAGTGTTGGTGGGAGGAAGGGAGGAGGGAGGGAGGGACAGAAGGAGGGAGACAAGGAGGAAGGACTGGAGGGAAGAAGAACGGGAGGTAAGGAAAGAGGGAGGGCTGAGGGAGGGAGAAGGGAGGGTTCAGGGAAGGCAGCGGCAGCTGTAGGCCTGGTTGCTATGCCCCTTCTCAGGCCATCTTCTGCTTTCCCCCGACCAAGAAAAAGGCCTAGGAACAAGGGACACGAGGATGGATAATTATTGGTAATGCAGTTAAAGGAAGACCCAGAATGTTCCAGCTTTTGGCCTGTCCTTCCAAGCCTAGAATCTGTCTGTCCCATTGTTCATGAAAGATACAAGTGAACAGATCTTCCATAGCTTAATAGCTGTGAGAATTAAGTTCTAGGAGAAGCACCCCACTTTCCCCCATGGCCCTGGTTCCACATGGCTATCACTTCTCTCTGTGTCATGCCACCCGGCACCTTTGTGCTCAGCTTGGCTCCTTGCTGGGTCCCGATCCACACACAGAAGCATCTGTCAAAGTCCCCATGCTCCCTGGCTCATGACGTAAGCCTCCCCTCCCATGGCCCCGAACCCTCCCTCGCTCACCGTATGGCCACTGAAGCCGATGCAAATCCACACCAAAACCAAAAGAAAGGATGCCAACAGCACATACATGAACAGATGCTGAAGGACTCGAGTGCAAAGAAGTTATTTCTTGTTCAAACACAACCACAAAAACAAGTAAATGCTTGACAGCAAAAGCAAAAGATGATCATTAGTGACAGTTCTAACTAAACAACAGAAGCCATATAACCCATGTGGTTAGATGGAAACCCAAAGCTGTGGCTGCCGCAGATTCTCATGACTCATATTCTGGCTGATAATACTGAGCCTGACATGGTGAAAGAAAGAGAAGAGCTTGGTCCATGATTGTTAAGCTAAGAGGCATTGGGGTTCATGAGGCTGGAGACAAGACTCATCTCTTCATTCTGTAAGCCCACATGGTGAGGAGGGTCATGTTTATATGAGCAGACAGACTCGTCTGAATCCACTGTGCGCATCAGAGAAGCATAGCTCAAAATACTCATGCCATCATGACAGAAACTTCCACACACAGCACTGAGGCCAGATTTACCTCACAATGATCACTACAAAGAAAAAATACCCAACTACTTTTCTCCCTTAAGAGGTGTGTTAGTAATTGAGCACTGGTGCTCATGCCTATAATCCTAAATTCTTAGGTGGCTAAGATCTGAGAATCACTGTTCGAAACAAGCTCAGGCAGGAAAGTCTGTAAGACTCATATCTAGCTACAAAAACAAAAAAAAAAAAAAAAAAAACAACACCAGAAGTGAAGCTGTGACTCAAGTGAGTACAAGCCTCCACATGAGAAAAACTCAGAGACAGTACCCAAGCACCAAGTTCAAGCTCCAGGACCAGCACAAAACTAGGAAAGAGGGAAGGAAGGAAGAGGGGAGGGAGATGTTACTATTTTCAAGAAGTTTCCTGTTCCATAAATTCTAACTTTAGGTTCCCCTGTGTAGTGATTTCTTACAGTTACACATGTATTTTTCATACTTTTATTAATTTATCACTGCTTACTGCTGCTGAGATTGATTATAGACCTTGCACATGCTAAGCAGGCATGGTACCAGTGAGTCACAGCCTGTTTCTTTTCTATTGATTGTTTTGCACGTGTGTGTGTTGTCTGGACAAGTCCTGATGCTTGACCCCAGAGCCTGGGTGCTGTCCCTGAGTTTTTACACTGAAGGCTGACCAGAAAGAAACCATAGCTACCACGCAGAAAAAAAGGTCCAATAAGTGTAGATTATTAAAAACAAAAACGAAAAATAAAAAGTATTATTCTTTTTTTTCCCTTTTTGTACACTTGCTAGGCTTTTCAATAAGTAGATACCCAAGATACAGATATTAGCCCAATGTCATCCAGGCATTCTAGCTCAATATGCCAGGAAAAGCCTACTTAACAGTGTTCTTAGCTATTATTCCATTTTTTCTGGAATAATGACGACCCCTCAGCTTTGAACCCACTGTATCTGAGTACTTGGGATTTCCCAAGAGGATGCATCCAATGCCAAACCGACAGATAAGAGACACAGGATAGGCTAAATCACAGCCTTACCTGAGGGTGCTTTGCTCCCAAAGCAAAGCTTCTGGGTATAGACTGTCCACAGACAGGACAAGCATTTGACTTGAAGGAGCTCAGAGAAATCACTCCCTAAAAGGACACCCAAATGTTTGGGCTCTACTTCAACCCTAACCTTTGTCCCAAGGTCACAGGTGTCATCATTAGGAAAATAGGATCTTCATTCAGTAAGCCCAGAATATGAATAAATCCCCTTGGTGTTTTCTGGGGAGCGAGAAAATCCACCAAGCACGGTTAAAGGTGACAAATGAGTTTTATTAGTTTGCAACTGCCTTGCCCGAGCTAGGAGCAGTTGCGGCCTCCAGGAGGCGAGTTTCTTTCCTTTCCACAGGCTTCTCTGCGCCTCTCCCTTCCTGAGGGACTCCACTTTCCACATGGCTCTCCGTGGGCCTCCGCTCAGCTCTCTGTATCCGCTCTGGCTTCGACAGGCCTCAGGCTCCGGCCTCCTCAGCAGGCCTCAGGCTCTTCTCGGCTCTGCTCCGCTCAGCTCTCCTTGGGCCTCCGGCTCTCAGCAGGCCTCGGCTCTGCAGGCCTCTCCTTCCTTCCGGCCCAGAGCTAGGCCCCTCCGGCCTCCATTCTCTGCAGGCCCAGGCTCAGACCTCCCTGCACCTCTCGTCGGAGCTCGGGCCTCCTCCACCTGCAGGCCCTGGGCTCCGGCTCTCCCATCCTCAGGCCCCGGCTCCCATCAGGCCTGAATGGAACCCGGGCACTGCTCAGCTCCACAAGGCACCTCAACACCCGGGCGGTTACCGGACGCCCATCGGGGCCTTGGTGACAGAGCCCAGCCGGCAGCCCCGCAGCCCCGTTCAACAAATACCTTCCGGCAGAAGGCATAAAGGGGCACAGAGAGAGAGAGAGAGAGAGAGAGAGAGGGCAGCGTGACACCCGCCAGGGAACGTGCAGCCCATCCCAGCTCTTTCTCCTCCCACGGCGCCCTGCGTTCCCGCTCAAATGTTCCTGCTTCCCATGAGGACTTGCGTTTCGGCTCCAACTCTCCTCAAACGACCTTGGCTCCCGATCAGCCAATCAGAAGAGCCGCAGCAGCACAGGCGCAAGCCACCCACCAATCAGCGCACAGCCCAGGGCCCGGCTTCTGGAGGACGTCGGTGCCCGCGTGAGAGCCCCGGAAGCAGGTGGGAGCACGCCTGCGCGGCGGCCTCCCCCGCCCCTCCCCCCCATGCCTGCGCGGCCTCCCTCAGCTGGAGTGGAGTTAGTCGATGGGAAGCCAGCCCCAGGTCAGTATTTCTTCATATGCTGTTGTGCTTCCTTCTTTTCAAGTAACAACAGTTAAACAACGATTTGAACCACATTAGGTTGTTTTTTTCTTTCTTTCTTTCTTTATTATTTATATAGAACTTGAGCATTTGCTTCTCTTTGATTTCACTTCTTGCTTATAAATCTCCCAGCCAGTCATTAACTGCTTATAAAGCCCTGGCACCTCGTATATTGTCACTTCATTATGCTATGCTACAGTGGGCTTCCTAGGAGGCAAAAATTCTACACAAAAACACTTATAAAGAAAGCCCAGGCAGACAGCCCGACTAAGCCAGCAAGAATAAAAATTGTTGCTAACAAGGGAATAGAATTGACAAGCAAAGCTTTCGGAACCAAAGGGGAAAATGAATAGCCAGGACATTTGAATTGTTGGAGGAAAGCATGTTTCAGATCTAGGCAAGGGGCAAGAACAGAGCATAAAACTGGAAATAGGTTAACCATTAAGCCTGCACAGAATGAATCATGAAAAAAGAAAGGGATTATTAGCCTCCAGGATGCAGGCAGGAAGGCCCAGGGCAAATCTTCCCTGGGCATTCCTCCCTTCAAGTCTAAGATGTTAGAAACTACCCTATTTGAACAACAGCCTTCCTCATATAGCTTGCTGAGATGTGAGGGAATAAGAAAAGAGCTATCAAATTGCAGGATGCTATTAAATAGGGAAAAAATGTGATCATTTCCATGCAAATACTTGAAGCTGGAAACGATGTGATTAGACTGGTACTCATGTATTACTGGCTCATATGTGGGCTACACATTATTACATTTTAGTTAGTATGATCTCTCTGAAAAGGAATAGGATGATAGTTACTCAATAGTTTGTAGTTATCATTTTTTGCTAGTCCCAAGGCTTGAACTCCTGTGTGCTGTCCTTGAGTGGTTTCTGTTTGTTTGTGTTTGTTTTTTTTGCCCCAGGCTGGTGCTCAATCACTTGAGCCACAGCTCCATTTCCATCCTTTTGGTGGTTAATTGGAGAGAAGAGTCTCATGGACTTCCCTGCTTGGGCTGGCTTCCAATTATGATCCTCAGATCTCAGCCTCTGGAGTCAACTGTTAGTAATTTTAATTCAACATTTGCTCCTCTTTTTCTTTGTTTTAATACCTGATGTTTAGTTTGTTGTTTCTTTTTATTATCTTTAAGCAGTTGCCCAAAGGCATTTCAATTTAACATCTCAGTTTATAAGTACAGTGCATCTTGACCCCTGTCATCCTTCCCACTGTCCCCCAGCTCACCCAACTCCACCCTAAAATTAACCATTTATCTTCAAGAAATGTCATAAAGAGGGAAAAACCACTACTTATGAAATATTTGTAATAGTGCTAGATATAAAATAAAAAACAAATGGAAACAGCCCAAATATCTAATAATAGCTACTTGAGTATTGTTATGTACCCTCAATGAAATAAAACTCTTTCATGAAATTCCTAATTACTGACATATTGGATACTATATTATAAAGTATTCCTGTCCATCTTTTCTCTCTTATACACACACACACACACACACACACACACACACACGAACTTTAACCACATTCTAGATTGAACTTTCAGTTTGCAGGGAAAGCTAGGTTGAAAGCAATTCATTAAACTATACATAAGATAGAAATTTAGGATGATGGACAATTTGAACTTCAATTTGAATTCTTCAGTAACTTAGTGTTCCAGAAGAAGCAACTGTGTTAATAACTCTTTTTGGTATCTGTTACAATATATATAAGAGAAGCAATTTAAAGGAGGAATGTTTTATTGTGACTCACAGCTTCAGAGATTTCAGTCTGTGGTCATTGGACCCATAGCTGGCTCCACTCGAACAAGATGGCAGAAAGGAAGTGGTGAAGCAGAGCCACTCCCTCATGGCAGCCAGGAAGCGTAAAGGCTCAGTAAGGGGAGGGGGAAGAGAGGAGACAGACAGACAGAGAAAATTATGGCAACAGTGCACACTCCCCTGGTTCTAACTTCCTCAAATGCTACTCCACCTCTCAGAGTTCCCACCTCTCCCCCATAACATCAGCAAGTGACAAATCCTCCAACAGATTCACAAAGTCAGAATTTCACAAACTAGTCATGCCCCTAAACCCTATCAACTGGCAACCAAATCCTTAACGTAGGAAGGAGCCTTTGTAAAAAACTATTGTGTTTATGGGATTAAAAATTACTTTGTTTTTAGAGACCCACACTGAATTCTCTAGAGATAAAAGTGATACCAATGGTTAGAATTTGCTTTAAAAAAGAGATACATGAAATCAACAGAGCAAAATATTGGGTAATTGCATCATCTCAGTGAAGAGTAGGGTCCGTATACTTTCCTCTTCTGCATGTGTGATTGAAGGATTTTCATAAGAACAAACTCTGTTACTGGAAAGATGCTTGCAAAGTAGTCAAAGTAAAAGGCAGAATACAAATTTGTCCAGGCAACATTACTGTAACCATTTACCAATTATGAGCTAAAGGGTTAAATCTGAGTGACAAGTGATCTGTTAAAGTGTTCAAACTTCCTAAAGATTTTACTTATATTCCAATAAAAAGGTAGAATACAATCAACATGTTAGGAAATTCTTATGGAAATATACTTGGCATGTTAAGGAGACATTAATTATTGCTGTATATATTGTCACTGTTACAAATGGTCATATAAGAGAGAAAGAAAGATGGAGAGAGAGAAAAAATCATTAAAGCTACATTTAAAATAAATGTTCTTTTTATTCAAATTGAGACCTAGAGGTTGGTAGACAGACATAATATTGATAGACCCTAACACTTAAGCCCCTCCCAATCCCTTGAAGTATTTTTAAAGTCTGAGAAAAGACCAGAATAATTGTATTCAGAAATACAATTGCGGGCTGGGGATATAGCCTAGTGGCAAGAGTGCCTGCCTCGGATACACAAGGCCCTAGGTTCGATTCCCCAGCACCACATATACAGAAAATGGCCAGAAGTGGCGCTGTGGCTCAAGTGGCAGAGTGCTAGCCTTGAGCAAGAAGAAGCCAGGGACAGTGCTCAGGCCCTGAGTCCAAGGCCCAGACTGGCCAAAAAAAAAAGAAATACAATTGCAAAGAATATTTACTATAAACAGAAGTTTATTGTAATGTCAGAAGTAAAAAGACATTTATATTATCTTAGAAATCAAACATATCTTTCTTTTTTGGGACTCCAGTGGTTTTTATATATTTTTTATTTTCCTGTAGTGTTGGGGATTATTATGGCCTGGGAAAGACTGCCCTTCCACCAGCCTTGGGACAATAGAAGCCCCTCCCACCTTTTGACCTCTACCCCTTGGGAGGTGAACACGTGTGTGCCACCATGATGGGATTGTCCCTCCCACAAAGGGAAGTTTCGTGATGTCACTTGATGAACGTGACCCCTAGCCTATGACTGACCCTTTGGCCAGCCCCCTTTCTTTCCCGCCATCACTTCTATATAAGTGCCCTTCCATATTAAAGTCTTTGAGACGCATTCCACCACCGCAGCGTGTCCCTGATGCCTTCCTTTTCGCCTCCGCCCTCGGTAACATGTGGGGGGAACTGGGGGGAGGGGAAGCTTCAGCAACCCGTCCTCAACTTAGCGCTTGCCCATGTGAGCACGCCTTTGGCCTTCCGCTGGCGGAGGGCCAGGCTGGGTGCTCTTTCATAGAGTTTGTGGTTACCATTCTCCCCGTGGGGGGAGAAAGGGGGTGTCCAGAACCCCAACATAAATGGCGCCCGAACGGGGACCGAATTGTACGGCCGAGAAGCTCGGGGTACAGTATCCCCACAGATTTTGCTAAGTAGGGTTTTAGAGGAGGGTCCTGCCCATCCAGACGGGGCAGAAGCATGGAGACATGGGCTCGCGGGACGCGGCGCCAGAGAGTTGCCCCGCCGTGGCGATTTGGCGCCGGGCGGCGGAGGGAGCGGGGCGCGCTTCCCGCGGAAGCATGTCAGTGGAGCAGTGGGGCCGGAGCAAGAGGAATGCGACCCCGGGCTGGGGTCGGTTAGTTCTGCTCTGCGCGCCCCGGGCCAGACGGCGGTCCCGGCACCCGCAGTGGCGCTTGAGAAGCAGTGGGTGGCCGAGCGCCGGAGCGGTTTGGCTTGCGCGGGCTGAGTGTGAGTACACTGTGCTCCGCGCCACCCCGGGTTTGCGAGGTGCGTGGGCTGGGGCTCGTGTGTCCCCGGGCGGCACCAGGCGTCTTTTGCGGCGGCATTTCGGCAGCCGAGTGTGGCGGGCCGAGCACGGCGTGGCGGAAGCGCGGTTCCGCCATGTGGGAAGCTGTGGCATGGCGGCGGCAGAGCGTTAGGGATGGCTGCTGCTTTGGCCAGACTTGTATTTACAATGGCTGGGCTGGAGCCAGTGCGGCCCCAGCCTGCGGATGAAAAAAAAAAAAAAAAGGCGTGGCGTGCAGTTTAGACCATGGGACGGTGTCCCGCTGGGGTGCGCGGGCGGCAGCGGCGGCTGCAGCCCGGCAAACTGCTTTATGCCCGCCGATGGTCGTTAAGCTCAGAAATTCGGGTGAGTTGGTTGAATCCTGATTTCTCTGACTTAACACACACGTGGAGCACAATGGGGCGCGCCATATTGGAGGCGGGGCCCCACCCATTTCCCCCAGGTGAGGGGCGTGCCAGGCTCGCCTGGGCTGGCCGATCTCTCTGCAGGTGAGAGAGGCAAGCACCCCGCTGTGCTTGCCTGCACGTTCTCTCTGTGTCAGACTTACAGCTGCAGATGGGGTTGGAGCTAGGAAAGCCTTAAATTATAAACTAAAATGGAATATTAAAAGGAAAACAAAGAGTTTTGATACAGCAATAGGTAATTTGATTAAACTTCCATGTTTACCAGTTCAAAGATATAAAATCAACTGGAGTTTTTCTAGATGGATAAAAGGGTTTGCTTGTCCACTGATTTAAAAATTGTCATGTTGGGAGTGTGTAATTAACAGGTTTCCCTTTTGTTTTTTATTCAACCACGTGGTTCTATTATGGGCAAATTAATATCATTTGCCGCTGGAATTCCAGAAAATTTAAATGGCCAATCAAAGCAATTTTAAAGAGCGCTCAGGTATTTTTGTGTGTGTGTGTGTGTGTGCGCGCGCGCACGCGTGTGGTTGTTGGTAAGATTTAAAGGCATAACAATAGGTTTCCATCCCGGTGTTCGATGGAGATAAAGGTGCCTATAAAAATTTCCATAAGGTTCAAATATGCAACATGTGGTAAAAGTTCACCAGTATGTTATTTTATATTCAGTGTGTTTCCATAAGGTTCAAATATGCAGCATGTAGTAAAAGCACAATGGTATAAAATCAGCATGTTATTTTATACTCAGTGTGTTAAAAGTTAAGTGTGCATGTAGCCTTAACAACTCTTTGGCATAAATTAAGATTTTACCTTCCCATTTTCTCTCCTGTGTTCTCATAAACTCTCAAGATCAAGAAATTGAGATTGCTTCATACAAATGTGACTATTAACCTCAACTTTCCTGACCCAGGATTAATATACTGCTTTATAGGATACAGGTGGACAGATGTGCTAGCCGCATGGACAGCTCCTGGATATAGGAAGATGCCACCACAGTCTGTTCCCGAACTGCCTTGTTTCACTACTAATGATTCTTTGCTCTCTCTCCCATTGGAAGCTGCTCGAATGATTTATGAGCCTTGAGTAGGATGTGAATAGTTCCATCCTAACAGTTACTCCAGGTTAAATCACCATAGTTATGTTAGTGGTCACAGCTAGCCAGGTAAAATTTTGGGATTAAGAAAGTCTTTGAATTTTGTGATTAAGAAAGTCTTTTCACCCTGCTTAAACCAGAAGGGCATCGATATATCAGAGCCAGAAATGCTGAAAAAATTTTAAACACCCTAACCAATCTATATAGAAATTTTGCAGGCAACCCAGAGCAAGATGTGAGCAAGAGGAAGCCACTACAGCCTTGCCTCGAGTTCCCCATCGCATGGCATGGAACTTTCCAAATGGGGATGAGGGACGCAGCCACTTCCGAGACTGAGGATTCCACAATGCTTTAACCCTTTGCCCTTGGTTGTCATTTATCTGTGTTCTCTTTCACTTGCCAGTGGGATTCAATGGCATGATTCAAGTTGATGGCATGTAAATCTCATGTTTTCTAAGTGTTATAGCCAAACCTTCACAAGCAGTTTTTGGTCAGTTCTCAACGGGTTACAAATGGATTATCTCTGTTGTGTTTTTTCCTTGTTGCTCAATTGGGAATAAAAAGGGCTTGTAGGACTATGACTCCCTGGATAGTTCAAAGCCAGCCCGGGCAAAAGGAAAAAAAAAATTTCTCCAAAATCCCACCTCCCAGTTAAACAGCAAAGAGCCAGATTGAGAGCTCAACCACAGAGAGCGAGCAAAAGGCTGAAGCAGCACCGTGACTCAAGTGGTAGAGCACTAGCCTTGAGCGAAAGTGCTCATGGACAGTGCTCAGGCCCCGAGTTCAAACGCGGATGGGAAAATGCAATTCCAGCCACAAACGTTAAAATTCCTGGGACTTAGCCAGTCCAGGAGACGGAAAGGTGGAGTGGAGTGAGAGGAGAATGGTGCCATATTATCCTAAAGGGAGCTGCCTTGTTTCACCCTTTCAAAATGGATCAGAGCCGGGAAATCGAGAGAGATAATTCCTATCCATTTTCTTCTTTTTTGCCAGTTGTATATAGGTGTATATATATATTTATTTATTTTGCCTCTGACTGGCTATGCCAAACCAGTTTTCTATCATTAAACACTTCTTTCAGTCGTTTCTCCTTACTCGTTCACTTTACAATTGGATTTATGCTCCAAAAGGGAATTGTTCCTGGCTTATGCCCAGGGTGTGTTCTATGCCATTCATGCCAACCAGCTCTGAGAACTTGTCGATACTTTGCCTGACCTTTTCAAAAGTGTCTTTTGACAGAATAACATCTCTTGCTGAGATCACCAATGGGGAATTTGCCGTTCACAGTCGTCGCCCTAACACAGACCTGAACCCTGGAGGCACCAGCCTTGGAAACTTCTGGGTATGCCCAAAGACTCAGGGGGGGCTGGAGAAAACCATAGCGCTCTCTGGCCCTAGTGACCATACTCATGGTAATGATGGGGACTTTTTGCCAGCTACACCGGACTGCCAGGCTGACCAGGGGCCCTTGATTTACGTCGCCCCCTTGACAGCAGGAAGTAGCTACAGAAGACGAGACCTCCATCCATACTCCCTGCCTGGTGGCCGCCGGTGTCATAATTTTACAAAACAAAAGGGGGAGGTATTCCCCAGGATTAATTAAGGATTCCCTAGGATTAATTAAGGATTAGTTATGCTTATGTCAATTATCCAGAAATTTTAAATCATCCCGAATCAGTGTGGGATGGAGTACAGTATATGTGTTTTTCCAGATTGGAAAATTAAACCCAGAGCACCCACTCTGGAGAAATATTTTCTTGTTTTCTCCAGGAAAAGGAGGACCATGTTGGACTTCTGCTCTCCCATGAAAATATGGAAAGTAGGACTGCCTACGGTAGGAGGCAACCAAGCTTCCTTTCCTTGTCTGCTTTCTAGATTCCTTCTTGAGCATCTCATGGCTCATGGAAAGTAGGACTGCCTACGGTAGGAAGCAACCAAGCTTCCTTTCCTTGTTTGCTTTCTAGATTCCTTCTTGAGCATCTCATGGCTCAATGTTTTGCTGTGGCAATACTGCCTACAGCGTCACACAAAGAAACCAAAGGAATTTTGCACCATGCTTCTTCCTTTCCTCTCCCCCTGCTGCTAGACTTGGGGAGTCCCGTTGGAAAGAAAATAGGAGCTGAGGGTATTGACACTCAACCCCAATGTTTTATGATAGAAATGTTTAAAAGGGTAAATGCAAAGGTTTAACACCTTGGCTTCAATGTTTATATAAAAGAATGTTTTACTAATCACTTATGTTTGAGTTATCAGCTACTGTGAACTGCCGGGAATGCCAGAGTTTCAGCTTCTACCTCACCAACAAAAGAGGGCTGCTGTCTGCACCTTCCTGCACTTGGCAGAAACCAGCTGAGGATTCTGACTTCTGGACATAGCCAGATGGATGGACCCTTACCTACCCCTCACCCCAGTTTTGTGGAAGGGGCCCCACAGATCTTATGTCAGCATTTGCCTTATGCCCACACATGCCATGTGTTTACAGCATCCCCTGCTTATTGAAAAAAACAAAAAGGGGGAGATGTTGGGGATTATTATGGCCTGGGAAAGACTGCCCTTCCACCAGCCTTGGGACAATAGAAGCCCCTCCCACCTTTTGACCTCTACCCCTTGGGAGGTGAACACGTGTGTGCCACCATGATGGGATTGTCCCTCCCACAAAGGGAAGTTTCGTGATGTCACTTGATGAACGTGACCCCTAGCCTATGACTGACCCTTTGGCCAGCCCCCTTTCTTTCCCGCCATCACTTCTATATAAGTGCCCTTCCATATTAAAGTCTTTGAGACGCATTCCACCACCGCAGCGTGTCCCTGATGCCTTCCTTTTCGCCTCCGCCCTCGGTAACATGTGGGGGGAACTGGGGGGAGGGGAAGCTTCAGCAACCCGTCCTCAACTTAGCGCTTGCCCATGTGAGCACGCCTTTGGCCTTCCGCTGGCGGAGGGCCAGGCTGGGTGCTCTTTCATAGAGTTTGTGGTTACCATTCTCCCCGTGGGGGGAGAAAGGGGGTGTCCAGAACCCCAACACTGTAGGGCACAAGGCCCTCAATGCTATCACATGCACATGCACACACACACACACACATACACACACACACAGTGTCTGCATTGCCCTTCCTACCTACTAACCCTAGGAAACAAAGCAAGCTCTAAGCTTCCTGGAGACCTAAGCAAAGATTAAAGTTTATTAAGTGATTAATTAGTTCCAAGATTACAGTATCAAAAAATAAAAAGAGAGGCCATCCCTTGAGAAAATAATTACTACCATTTTTGCCAGGAAGACCTAATAGAATTTTTCCATGATCATCATAAAAATGATAGCAACGTCTTCATTGCTTTTCTGATAGCACTGGTGTCATACTTATCACGTCGTTTGTTTGTTTGTTTGTGCAAGTCCTGGGACTTGTCTCAGAGCCAAGGCACTGTCACTGATGTTTCTTGCTCAAGGCTTGAGCTCTACTGCTTGAGCCACACCTCTACTTCAGAGTATTTTGCTGGTTAATCAGAGATGAGAGTCTCACAGACCTTCCTCCTTCAGTTGGCTTCAAACTGAGATCCTCAGAAACTGAGATCCTCAGATCTCAGCCTCCCGAGTTGAAAGGATGACAGTTGTGAGCTATGGGTGTCCCCCTCAAGTATTCTTTCTTATGAGTCCCTTAATAGGAGCTGTTAGCATTTCCTCTCCTCAGGTCCTCAGCTCCTCCTACTAGCCCCCAGATCCACCCATACCTAAACTCCCTGCCCTAGAACTATAATGGGCAACTCCCACTCACCATTCAGACCTACCTACTCCCCCTCTAGCCCCAGAGCTATATAAGCAACCACCTGGATAAGGTGCAGACGCCATCTAGCTTCCTCTCCTGTGGGAACTATGGCCCCACTAATAAACCTCCTATGAACCTTCTTCTCCTGCCTCTGCATGGTCCCCTGGGATGGCTGGGACATATTCTTTTAGAAGCCAAAAGCAGAACACTTCACAGCTAACACCTAAAGTAATAAAGAAGGCAATCACACTGGTACATTAATGAGAGGCTCACTATGTAACTTACACAAACTTTAATGCATCAGTCTGTGATCACTACTTTCTTTGGTGGAAGATAATTTTTGCCCAGATCTCAGATGTGTAAGTTGATAAACATTTACCAATGTTTTTGAGGACTTTTTTTGTCTTAAGATCTGTTTAGAAACCACCAAATAGTCCTGGCTATTCGAATTAGGTAGTCCTCATTCCAAACATTTTGTTATCTCCATCTTATCAGGATGATCAAAGAAGCCTTAGAATTTGAGCTTTCAATAAAAGATGACTACCAGGGCAGGCGCTGGTGGCTCATGCCTGTAATCTCAGCTACTCAAGAGGCTGAGATCTGTGGATCGCAGTCCAAAGCCAGCTAGGCAGGAAAGTCCATGAAACTCATCCCCAGTTAACCATCAAAAAAGCCAGAAGTAGAGCTGTGGCTCAAGTGGTAGAACACTTGTCTTGAGGAAAAAAATGCCACAAGAGGGCAAGTCCCTGAGTTCAAGCCCCAATACCAGTATGTGTGAGCACACACACACAAACACACAGACTTCCAGTTTTAAAGAAAATGTCTATATTTGCAAATCATCAGAGCGGATGGTTGGGGTTTTTTTAACTGTATTTTTTTTGTCTTTTCGTTTTTGGTATTGGGGATCGAATCATCAGAGCGAATGGAAGAGAGACATATTCTAATTCACACACGAGCTAGGAGCTACTCTTTCCAAGACCTTCCCAGAATGGGTTTAATCAAATTCAGTGAACTGCAAAGAAAATCTACCAGGCCACTTTCCCTTCCGTGGGGTCACTCCAGTCCGGTTTTGAGGGTTGTCCTTGCTTTGATTCTTTTGATGTGCAGTGCCTACTTACTATATGGAGAGAACGTTCCCAAGTGTGGATTTTTGAAAAATCATACAATGAAATTCCCCCCCATGAGGTGCCCAGCTATCAAGTAAAGCTTCTTTATCCCACTGAGTTCAAAGTTCAAAATTTATTTCTTAGCTTAATGCATTGCTAGTGCAAGTGTGCTGAATATATTCATCCTAGACACCATCAGAGGACGGTGGTGTCAACATTTTGGCTTTGTTTGGACAGCTTTTGTACAAGTACAAACATTGAGTCTATGAAATCTAATGAGATTAGGCACTTGCTACAAAATTAAAGGCAGGCCACTAGACTTCAAAGACATTTCCTCAGTGTCAAATCCCTTATGATATTTCTTGGGCCACTCCAACAAATTAAACTCTGAGATCAACTTCACCAAAAGATTTTCTTCATAGCAACACTTTATGAGGATACATCATATTATATAGCTCCTTAAGAATAATTTTTGCAGACATTTTAAAAAGAAATTTATCGTTGAAAAGGTCTATAATTAGAAAGGATAAAATGGACTTCACAATGGGAAATCAAGCCAAAGTTTATACAGACCAAGAATAAAACACTAATATTTTAAAAGCTTCGTGTGTGTGTGTGTGTGTGTGTGTGTGTGGCAGAGAGTTCCTTGTGTTTCATTTGTGGCAAAATATAATATATATATTTATATTAACAAAGGAAGGTTTACCTCAATACAAGATAATACTAAATCAGCAAATTAATGCTTAATAAGGATTTCTGTCTGTACTAAATGACTTGAAATTTTCCCTTTTTTAAAAATTTATTTATTGTCAAAGTGGTATACAGGGGGTTTACAGTTTCATGTGTAAGGCAGTTAGTACATTTCTCATTTTTGTGTGTGCATACCAGTCCTGGAATTTGAAGTCAGGGCCTGAGTACTGTCTCTGAGCTTTTTCACTCAAGGCTAGTACTCTCCCATTGGAGCTACAGTTCCACTTACTGCTTTTTTTGGTAGTTAATTAACATAAGAGTTAATTAACATAAGAGTCTCATGGACTTTCAGGTTGGCTTTGAACCATGATCCTCAGATCTCAGCCTCCTGAGTAGCTAGGATTACAGGAGTGAGCCATCAGTGCCGGTCTTCTACTCTAAATGATTTGTGTGGACTAAATGAACCCCAGTCACATCCTTTTGCAGTTGTCACTATCCTTACCCCCAACTTTTGGATCCAAAAATTAATGATTATCAGCACTAAAGTGTGGCTTGTTAAACTAGACTACCTACCCAAAGTTTCAAGTATGTGCAGGAAAGCAGACCACAAAAGAATATTGTGCAAGCATTTTGGACTTCAAACAAGAGATCACAAAAGGCAAACCAAGTATTACATGAGAGTTGGAACAGAAATCAGACGAGAAAAGAGGGAAAACAAGCTTCATTATGGCAATCCAGGAAAAGCACGTTGGTTTTTTTAGTTTGTGCTGAGGACTGAACTCAGGGCCTTGCACTTGCCAGGCAGAGCTCTTCTGCTGAGCTAAATCCCCAACCCCAAAAATCACGTTAAGTAGAAGGAAAAAGCAAGCCAAAACTTTTTCACTTACAAAAGAGATGCAGAGGTAGATAAAGAAGGGAGCTCCTATACATTGCCTGCCATGAACAAGGCTGGCAGCTGAGTGCACAGAGCACCCGTGGCAGCAAGAGGCTAGTGGGAGAGTCGAGATGTAGAGCAGAATTATACAGAACTACTACTCGTCAGAGCTGGTCGCTCATGTCTATAATCCCAGCTACTCAAGAGTCTAACATCTGAGAGAAGCAAGGTTCAGAGCCAGCCAGAGAAGTCAAAGCCCTGAGATGCTTACCTTCAAATAACCAGCAAAATGCTGGAAGTGATCTTGTGACTTAAGTGGTAGAGTATGAACCATTAATAAAAAGTTGAAACGAGAGCACAAGGCCCTGAGTTCAAGCCCTACTACTCTCTCTCTCTCTCTCTCATACACACACACACTTACCATTCGTCCTTTTCTTATCTATTAATAAGGCTCACAGGGAGCCACCCAAGGCTTTGAAATATTGGCATCCTGTAATAATGGCGTTACACGAGACATGTCTGCCACAGATGGAGGTCACAGCCAATCAGATCTGGCTGATGGCCTGAATCCATAGCACAAGTTGCCTTTCCAAGAATGAAGACATAACTTGGAGCTAGAGAGAAATGGGTCAGGACACATCAATGGATACAAGCATCCACCATCACTAACATCACCATCTCTAATGCGTTTATGAGGGCAAACTCAGAAGCCACACTTGGGTTACAATGAAGGATGGCCCTGGAGGAGAGATGGCTGGATACCCCAACCACACCTCTACTGTAAAAACTGGATCCCAGCCCCAGCCAGCCACCAGTGGCTCACACCTGTAATCCCAGCTCCTCAGGAGGCTGAGAACTGAAGATGGCAGTTCAAAGCCAGCCTGGCAGGGAAGTCCATCAGTCTTTATATTCAATTAACCACCAAAAAGCTGGAAGTGGAGCTGTAGCTCAAGTGGGGCAGTAGCAGACTTGAACAGAAAAAGCTAAGCAAAATCACTGGGTCCTGAGTTCAAGCCCCAGCACTGTAAACAAATACTATACATAATTTTAATATGATATAAATAAGTAAATATATTTACTATATTATAAATGATATAAATAAAATAGAAATAATTTTAATATGTTTTCCCATAGGAGCATAAGATCGAGTTTCCAAAATAACAAAGCATAATAAATTTAACTTTACCCCAACAGACAGGGGAGTGAGGAAAACTCGGAGTCCATCTTCTAAGTCATTACAAATCCTGGGACATCATAGAGAACCGCAATGAGCCTCTTACCTCACCCTCCATGCACTGGGACTATAGGCATGCGCACACCTTTAAAGCAAAGAAGGTAAAACCCTCTGCTGACACTATTACTTCCTGACTACTCTGAGTACCAATTCCACAAAATATAATCACTCTTCTACAAACAGAAAAAAGGAAATTGACTCACTGTAGAATGAAAAGCTTATAGAGAGATAAAGTGCTGTTATGGAGTCATGACTTTAAAAATAACGCTTATATGCACACTGTATAACTCTTCCTCTTCCCCGTGGCTTCAGCACTGGGGTTTGAACTCAGGTCCTAATGCTTACTCTACTCAGGCAGCCTATCACTTGGCCTGTACCTCCACCCTAGCGTGTGTGCACACATGCACGTGTGTGTGTGTGTGTGTGTGTGAAGACCTCAAGTTTTCACTTGTTTTTTTTCCACCCAAGGATAGTACTCTACCACTTGAACCACATCTCCCCTTCTGGCTTTTTGCTGATTAATTAGAGATAAGTGTTTCTCAGATTTGTCCGCCCCCATGCTACCCTTGAATCAGGATCCTCCCATCTCAGCCTCCTGAGCAGGTAGAATTACAGACATGAACTACCAGCTCCCAGCGCAGACCCACCTGCCTTTCCCTTCCTTGACCCAGGAGCATCAGGTGCTGGAGCAGGTCTTCCAGCTTCCCACTCTGTCCACACTCTCGTCCTTGTTGCACCTGCAGCCGTAACTGGCTCTCATGCACCGCAGCTTAGGTTGTGGCTCCTAAAGCATTGGTGGTCAATTCGTTCTTCATGCAACCTTACATTTAATAGCTATGCAGTTTTTAGGTTGTGCCTTCCTTTTACACGTAATAAACTTCAGGACAGCAAGAGCCTCATCTCGTCTTCATCACCACTTGAGAATAATGTAAATACTCAATGAAATGTTTGAAAGGAATCACTGGAGATTTGCACTGAATGTTGGTTACACCTCCATCTGCTACATGTCATCTGGGATTTGGGATTGGGGATACTTCCTGCCGAGGGCAGAAGAATTAAAATAGGAAAATAGTTCATGAATAGCATACCTCAGAAAAGAGAATGATAAAGACTGTGAACCTTTCCAGACAGAGGGACACTGGCTGGGATGAATGTGAGTCATGACAGGCTGATTGGAAAAGTGAGAAGGAAGTCAGATTATGAAGTAACTCAATATCAGTTATATTGTGGGTGTGTGTGTGCGTGCGCACACGCGCACGCGCGTGCTCCTGCCAGTACTAGGGCTTCAAATCAGAGCCTCATACTGTCTGCTAGTTTTTTCACTCAAGGCTAATGTTCTACCACTTGAACCACAGCTTCATTCCCAGTTTTTAACTGGTTAACTAAGGTAAAGTTTCATGGAGTTTCCTGCCCAGGCTGGCTTCAAATGGCAATCCTCAGCCCTCAACCTCCTCAGTAACTGGGATTACAGGCACAAACCAAGCTATACTACATTAGAGGCAACCAAAAGTGTTGCCAGGTGCCGGTGACTCACGCCTGTAATCCTAGCTACTCAAGAGGCTGAGATCGAGGATCACAGTTTGAAGCCAACCCAGGCAGGAACCAGTCTGTGTGACTCTTATCTCCAATAAACTATTCAGTGGCTCAAGTGGTAGAGCACTAACCTGAGTCAAACAATCTCTCTCTCTCTCTCTCTCTCTCTCTCACACACACACACACACACACACAAAGTGTTGTACAATAAAGTGACATGATATAATCATGAGTTTATTCCAGAGATATAATACAATATTAACTGAAGGAATAGAAGCTTAAGGTAGCAACCAAGTAGAAAACTAAAATAGTCTAGGCCTGTTATAAATAAAGATCTCAACTATGTGGTAAGGGTAAAAAATGGAAAGAAAAAAAAAAAAGACTAGAGTAGAAGAGAGCATGAGGTTTGGCAAGACTGAATGAGACCCCTTCAAGACCAGTAGAACAAGTAAAGAAGGGAGTGGGGCCTTCATAGAGCTCTTTCCTCTGCTCCCAGCTCTGGGACTCATTTTTTCTAGCCATATCAAATGTTATGGCTACACCAGATCATCACTGAAATGTAGCTCGTCAGTTCTGCTAGTCATAGAAAACCGGGAGTCAGTAAGAGCAATCAATTGTGGAGACACAAAGGTTTGTGTCTTACATTGTAATCTATACTACAGAACATACCGTTTCTTCTTGTCCTGGCTTCAAAGATCATAAACTCATAAACATGACATCCAACTACTATATTAATAAGGTGAGTTTCAGAAAATCCTTCACAGATAGGGGCAAGAAGCAGGAGATGCTAACAGGAGCCGACCATACTTAGAAAGTCCCACCCACAACCCTCCTGGAAAGTCAAGGATCTGAAGGTGGAACTGATCAACAATGTCAAATGAGAAACACAGTTATGCCTATGTATGAAAGCCCCAGAACAATCCTGACAGGAAGCATTCAGAGAGCCATCACTTCTGAGCCACAGCCAAGGCCCCTTGAACCACAGCAGCTGGGCCAGGCTTCCTTGGGAGTCTTGGGAAACACCCTGCTCCCATCTTTCAGTTTAGTTCCCCTTGCCTGTAACCATCCTGCCTATGAAAAGCCTGTACTACACCTTTAAGACTCCCATTGCCTCTCCGTGGATAGTGTTTCATCTGTCCACTGCTATCCCACTAGAGAGGGAAATATTGTGGAGTTGGACAAAACTCTGCACCCTTGAGCAAGCTGAGAGCTCAGTTTCCTCCTAATGAACCCCAGGCAAACACTGCCAAGAGCACGATTATGTATCAGTCCTCCTTGAATCGCATGTGGGAATATCATTGCTCTGTGGGCCTGAGCCCAACAATCCCAGAGACACCTGACATCCTCCATGCTACGTTCAGAAGTCATCAAACTAAATTTCCCCTTTATGCAATAAAACACCAAGAGGAAGCTTTCATAGATTGTATTATGTAACGGTTCTATTAAAAAAAAAAAAAAAGCCAGCCAGCACTGGAGTACTTCCTTCCTGGGGGCCAGTAACCTAGGCTGAAAGGATACCCAGTGGTTACCTAGGCAACCATGAGAGATGACACTAGGGAGAAGGGGGGAAAACAGCACAAAAGAACCATTTTTTGGCTTAGTCAAATGAGGTCTGGTTTCAAGCTTGTGATACAGTGCCTACAGACAGCCCAGCAGTTAGCAATTCTACTCAGGCAGCAGTATTCCTGCAAAACTCCAGCTTTAGAGATTTTTTTGACTCTCCCTTTAAAAAAAAAAGAGGAAGAAAATGCCTTCCCCTAGAAGTTTTATTTTTAATTTCAAAGAAAATTCTTTGATTGAATTTGAAACTGTAGCAAGTCAGTCAGCAACGTTCTTTCTTTCTCTCTCTCTCCTCAGGAACTTAAAAATAACCATTACCATCATTTCAATTTCATGCAATCATCTGGTATTTTCTCCTAGTTCATCTGGGATTGGGTTATGCAGGAAGCAAGTGGTTTAAAAGCAATCGCCACCATCAACAACCTCACAATAAAAGAGGAAATCAGACACTCTCTAGCAATAATGCATTTTAAAAGTGAGCCATTTCCTGGTCCCCTGGTTTAATAGGCTGTAATCTCCTCTTTCCCTGCGGCACCAAATTCGAGCCTCTAAGTTTTGCTACCAGTATCACCATCATCACCTTCCAAAACGGACTGCCACTTTAATTTCATAAAATTGCTTTTCCAAATGCACCAAGAATAACGGTAGAAGCTGCCTGTGTTCCTGGCATGCACTCCGACACACGCAGGATTTTCAAACACTGTTTGAGATCTCTAGAAAAGAAAACCGAGGGAGAGTGGAAAGAGATTAAGATCCCATCTCTCATAGAAAGCCACATCAATAGCCCTTTCAAAGTGATTCTTCAAAATCAATGCTCATAAATATGTAAGGCCCCTTTTATCCCAAAGACCTGTTTAAATCCTCAGAGAGGTAAAATGATTTATTTCAAGATTAAGCAACGCGGCCCAAAGCAGGGAGTGAGCCTCCGATCAAGTGGGAACGGAATCTGTGAGAACAACTGATTCCAGCAACATAACAACATGAAGGACAGTACCTTTCACCACCCATGGGTGAGGATGGTGAAGGAGCCAAGGCAGAGTGCTATGGATTCCCAGGAAGCAAGTCCTCCCTCCTTCCCATCTCCTCAGCAAGGAACAAACGCTGCCAGGTCTCATGTTTGCTGTCAATTAACTGCTATTAGGACCATCATTGGTCAGGTACTGGTGGCTCATGCTTGTAATCCTAGAGGCTGAGATCACAGTTCAAAGCCAGCCCAGGGCAGAAAATACCCAAAGACTCTTATCTCTACCAAAAATCCAGACTGGAGTTGTGACTCAAGAGGTAGAGTACCAGCCATGAAGCAGAAAAGCCAAATGAGTGCATGAGGCCCTGAGTTCAAGCTCCACTACAAAGAAAAGAAAGAAAGAAAAACAGAACAATCTTCACATACCAAAAGGTTATCCAGAAATTATTCATTCAGCCTTGTCAATGTATGTTGCTACATTGCAGCTTCTGGCTTCCAAAGAATCCCATTGAAGGCAAAATTCCATTTCATTCCTCTTAGAGCTGGCCTGGTGATCTTTACTTACCATATCGAGCCTCTCCTCCAGATAGATTTAGCAATATTAATTTTTAAATATCAGGCAGGTACTAAAGGAATAAACACAGAATATTCTTATCATCAGAGTTAAAAGCAAGGTCAGGCCCTGTGTCTTTGGAGAGAAGATGTACAGAATGCCTACCCCCTTAAACTTACTGGGCTAGTTTTCCTTTTGAGTTAAGGAGTGTTGTTGTTTGTTGGTGCTAGGGCAGTCTCTGAGCTCCTGTACTCAAGGCTAATGCTCTATTACTTGAGCCACACCTCCATTTCCAGGGTTTTGGTGGCTCATTGGAGAAAAGAATCTCTCAGACTTTCCTGCCATAGATGGCTTTGACCTGCAATCCTTGGATCTCAGCCTCCTGAGCAGCTAGGATTACAGAAGTAAGCCACTGGCACCCAGCTGAGCTGAGAGATTTTAAATCAAAAAGATTTAAGTTGCACATACTTGAATTTTATCCAGAACTTAATTTTGACTCCCAAAAATGTACTGAAAAATTACCTTTAATAAAAATAGAGGTAGCATTGAATGCAAGCTGGATTTGTCAGAGGATAAGCTTCCTTCTCTTGCTTTACTAATCTGTGATTCCAGTTTCACGAGGCTTGAGTATAAGGCCCTGAATAAATCGTACAACAGTCACAAAGCTTGGGATATGCTATTACACCCATGTGTTTTCCAGATATTAAATAAATATTAAATAAAGTTAAGCTAGGATAAATATTTGCCTTGCTTCTCTGATTGCTTCCTGCATGGCCTGGGTCAATGTGAGTAATGATACTAAAATCACATTTCTCCCAGAGAATGCAGAGTATACAGTATTCTTTTGTACTAAGTGTACAAGGAAATGTACAAGGATGCTCATTGGTGCTTGCTGTACGTAGTTTAGCAGTTAGATTTACTCCAGCTCGCCTCCCACTCCGAAGCACCGCAGCTAATAAACATGAGGTGATCTTCTCTGGTGACAGCCATCCAGAACTCACGGAAGGCGGGACATGTGTGAAGCTTTGAAGAGGACATCACTGAGGTGTACCTGAGAAAACAGACAGGCAGGTGAGAAGGAGAGAAAGGGCTCAACTGGAGGTGTGGCTCAGTGGGGAAGCACAGGCTAGCAAGTAGGAGATCCTGAGTTCGAATCTCAGTACTGCCAGAAAAAAATCTATAAGAAACTAGTAACAAAGGCATCCTTTGGGGCAGAGCACCTAGTTTTTCCTTGACTCAGTTTTCTTTAACTGTAAAATAGAAATAATAATGATGATGATGATACCTTAATAATAATAATTGGCTTAAATGGCCAGGCACTGGTGGCTCACATCTATAATCCTGAGGCTGAGATCTGAGGATAGACATTCAAAGTCAACTAGAGCAGACTGTGAGATTCTCCAATAAACCAGAAAAAAAATAAAAATAAAAAACCCAAAGTGCAGCTATGGTTCAAGCACTAGAGTACCAGCCTTGAGCTAAAAAGCCCCAGTAGAATGCCCAGGCCCTAAGGTCAAACCTCAGTACTTGTACCAAAAAAAAAAAAAAATGCTTAAAACCAAAGTTTGCTATCATGTTGCCTAGCTCCCTTAATTTATTTTAATTTCATCTCAAATGCCATTCAATCACAAGTTACAAAGTCTCTTTAACCAGGACATTCCCCAACATGTCCTCTTTTAAAAACAAAATCAACAGACAGCCAAGCACAGTGGTTCACACCTGTAATCCTAGCGCTCAAGAGACAGATCTGAAAATCACAGCGCAAAGCCAGCCAGGGAGGAAAAGTCCCTGAGAACTCTCAGCAGCAGAAAGCCAAGCATGGAGGCGAGCGAGGCTCCCGAGCCCAGCTCCACGCACACAAGCCAAGCAAGCACGTGTGGGAAGCCCCGAGTTCAAGCTCCAGTCGCAGCGTACATGCACACACATCAACAGAGACATTGGAAGGCAGGGTCCCCAGTTGCAGTTTGTCCCCCATTAATCTCCTGGCTTTCCAAGAGAAGGGAAGGATCTGGGGGCCAAGGAGAGAAATGCTCGCCCAGCAGGCTGACACCTCACTGTGCACCTGAGCAGCCAGGAGTCAAGTGCATAAAGCCATAGGCAACCTGGAATGTGGACGGATGCCACACTCCCAGCTCTGACAGCTTCCAGTGCCACCCCGGTACGCTGCCAAAAAGTCACCAACAGAGAAAACTATCCTCCATCCTCTTCCCTCTGCCCCTTGCCCTCTGCTGTCTGCCCTCAGAGCCTCACCCCTCCTCACCACAGGTCAACCCACCGTCTCTGGGACTGGCTTCCCGGTGGCCTACTTTGTTCTGTTGGCTTCAAGATGGTTCCCGTGGCTCTGAAACAGCTTTGCTTGCATCTGGGGTTTGTAATTTTAAGTCAGAGAAAAGACATTTGTTCTGTATTGTTTAAATTTTGAGTAATAAAAGGGAATTTCTGTGAAAACATCAGGCCAAGCTTATGATGTAAATTTAGAGACAGTAAATTTACAGTATAATGACAGGAGTTATAACACAGTGTGATAATTGACCAGTGCTGTAAGGGCCAAGGTGTTTTGTTTAAATGATATTAACCCAAGATGGGAAATAAGATGATTTTCTTCTGGAGCATTCTTCCTTTTATGGTGTTTTTTTTTTTCTTTTACCCATCCATATTTGCTAGCTTTTCTTTAAAAAGCAGTGTATCTTAATTAGAAGAGAAATAGCACATAAAATGTTGGTAATAGCTTTCAGAAACTCCAGTAATAAATATTAAAAAAAAAAAAAAAGATTCACAGTACCAAAACTTATTTCCAGATCTAGGAAGGCTGATTTCAAATGTATTCCTGAGCTGATAAAAGCCAAATTCTCAGATGATCCCCTCCTCTTGCTGAGCCTTTTAAAGAACTGTCAGTTAAGCCAGGTGCCGGTAAATCAAGCCTGCAATCCTAGCTATGAGCAGCTAGAGATCAAAGGCTGAAATCTGAAGATCACAGTTTGAAGCCACCCTGGGCAGGATGAGAGTGTTGTGGATGAGAGTCTAATTTCCCATAAGCTATCAAAAGAAAAGCCCAGAAGTAGAGGTGTTGCTCAAGTGGTAGAACACCAGTTTTGAGCAAAATAGCTCAGGACAGGGTCCAGGCCCTGAATTCAAGTCCCAGGACCCACGTGCATGTGCACGCGTGCACACATGCACACACATACACACACACACACAGAATTGTCAATTAAAGCTTATCAAAAATTAACCCCAGCCTTTGACTCAGGACCAAAGAAACATGCTTTACTCGTGCCAAGTCGACAGCTCCCATTTCCAGTGCACTCGGGTGGGATGGGCGCTCGGGCCAGGCTGTTTCGGAGAGCTCATCTTGGTTTTGTGCTCTAAGACTTTGCTTACCATAAAACGAATTCTACACTGGAAACGAGTTGTTGCCAGCACTGGGCAGGATGGAACAGGATCGGGAACATGCACTGAAGACTGGATCCTGAAAACCTGGCAGGCAAGGTCTGACTATGGACAGAAGTGCAGAGACCCCGCCGGACTGCCGTGTGGGCAAGAAAGAAAACACTGTGACTTTGAGACACTAGCAGTGCGGGAGTACGGAGGGGTGGCTCACGGCTAGATCACCAACCTAGCAAGGGCCAGGCTCTGAGTTCAAACCCCTATACTGAAAATGGTAATTTGTTAGTTATTAAATAACTTTGTCAGGCGGCAGTTGCCTATAATCCTAGCTACTCGGGAGGCTGAGATAGGAGGTCTGAAGTTAACCTGAGGGAAAAGCCTAAAAGATCCCATCTCCAAAATAACAAGTCAAATGCTGGGCTGGAAGTGTGGTTCAGATGGTAGAGCAACAACTGAGCAAGCATGAGACTATGAGTTTATCATACTGGCAAAAATAAAACACCTCAGCACTACCAAAAATACTAATTAATTAATTGTTTAAAATGTGTGGCTAGCTCTTACTGCAATATAACCTAACCTAATCCTTGTAAATATAAAGTTACTTCTTACAAAGTGAGGAGCTGAGCACTAAAGAAGAGAGGCTGGTGCATGGTCAGTCGAACAGAGTCAACACACCGAACCCACCTTATATTTATGGAAACGGAGTCTTCTATGTGAAGCAGAGTGCCTAAAGTTACGCAGATAATTGGAAGGGCCCAGTCATTTCTTTTCATGGTAGCTTGCAGTCAGTGCTTGTGGCTAAACAATGGGTTTAGACAGTCTAAGTGAGAAACATTCCTCCGCACCGGAAATGGCTTTCATGTCCTGTGTCCATGTCTGAATTGGACTCGTTATGGTCGTTTGTTAAGCAGGAAGCAGGCGTCTCACACAGAGATGGGAAAAGCATTTGCCAATAATGGATTCAGATCCAAGAAGGAGATACCAGTACATGATTTTGAAAAGATAGACTTAGATTGTCAGGTGCTGGTGGTTCATGCCTGTCATCCTAGCTACTCGGGAGCTGAGATCTGAA
Organism: Perognathus longimembris pacificus; assembly: GCF_023159225.1. Lineage (NCBI taxonomy): Eukaryota > Metazoa > Chordata > Mammalia > Rodentia > Heteromyidae > Perognathus > Perognathus longimembris. The sequence continues at coordinate 2,472,587 of NC_063184.1, read as the reverse complement.
GATCACAGTTCAAAGCCAGCCTGGGCAATAAGGTCCATGAGACTCTGACCTCCAGTTAACCACCAGAAAAGCTGCAAGGGGACCTGTGGTTCAGGTGGTAAAGTGCCAGCCTTGAGAGAAATAAAAATCCTCAAAAACAAAGCCTAGGCCTTGAGTTCAAACCCCACCACAGACATACACACTCATGCAGGAAAGTCTGTGATCCTGCTTTTTAGTAGTTAATTGGAGATAAGAGTCTCGCAGACTTTCCTGCCTGGGCTGGCTTTGAACTGCAATCCTCATTTCTCAGCCTTCTGAGTACTAGGATTACAGGCATGAGCTACCAGCTCCTACCTTTATTTTTTTTTTAATACTTTCACAGCATGGGAAGGAATTTCTGAAATTACAATAATGCAAGCATTTGTGCATGGCTTTGTTGAGTCCAATAGAGCTGTTTTCTTTCCTTTCCTTTGTGTGGGGTGTATGTGGGGTGGGGGGGGGGTGTATGTGTGTGTGCGCGTGTGTGTGTCTGTGTCTGTGTGTGTGTGTGTGTGTTGGTTCTGGTGTTTGAACTCAAGGCCTGGGTGCTGTCCCTCAGCTTTATTGTTCACAGTTAACACTCTGCCACTTGACCCACAGCTCCACTTCTGGTTTTCTGGTGGTTAATCTGAGCTAAGAGTGTCACAGGCTTTCCTGCCCACACTGGCTTTAAACCACAGTCCTCAGATCTCCGCCTCCTGAGTAGCTAGGATTATAGGCGTGATTCACACCTGTGCCTGGCTCCAGTAGAACATTCTTGAAGGCCTGGGAAGTTCTTCATTGCTAGGCTACAGAAATAGTGCCAAGAAAGATTCCAAGCTTAATGCATATTTGGGGCACCCATTTCCATTAAGAGGCGACTCGTTTGGCAAGTAAATGTCTTATCTACTCGGGGCATCTCCATTCCCCACAGGTATGGTGCAGATGCTCCCAGTGCTCATCTTGGGCCCGCTGCAGATCAGGGCTGACTTGCAATCCCATCTTCCCTAAACCATTTTCTCTTCTCAGGTTCTCAAAACACCCAAGAATAAAGACTCGAGTGGCCATATCTTCTGAGAACAAAGCTTCACAGATCAGTCACTCTTGTTCTGTGTAGTCCGAAGCACACTTAGAAACACACAGCCAGTCCACTTGGTGTCACATTCAGACATTAGTCTCTTTACTATTTAAAAGAATTAAATGGTCTCAAACAGGAATTCAAATGATAGGAAAAATAAAATTGTTCTGAATAGCCAAGGAAGTTATCCAATCTCATTTAAAACACACACACAAAGAACTCAGTTAACTAGGGGCAGAAAGTATGTGTAAGAACATAAGTTGTAGGATTCTTTTGAGTAAACAGTTGTAGTTTAATGAGGCTTTTCTGTAATTCATTTTTACTGAATTTATTCTTATTAGAACATTTGGAAAATTCTGACTTTTCCAGAGCCCAGCTATTTCAATCTTTACCATGCTGCTAGCTTGTTATCATAAGCTAAGCACATTTTTCATTAAAGGTAACTGCTCTGGAATTGTCTATTGAAAAATAGGGAAAAAATTAAATTATGGGAAGAAAACATAGACACTACAGAACAGCATCATTATTAATGATGCCTGCAAGAAAGAAGCTAGAAAATATCTTACTAATTAGCATTGCTTCCAAGTAAGAATTTCCCAAAAGACATCATAAACCTCCGTCATTACTGGCTCTTAAATTATATATGTTTACATACATGTGCTATGGTGGTTTTTAAAGTTTCCCAATAACCTAAAAAGTTCTAGGCCCATATACAAAATAAAATAAAACAAAAATCTACAATTAAATTAGACTCTGTGGTAACAAGAAAATCTAAACCTTCAACTAGTCCATAAAAGAAGAGGAAGGAAAAAAATAACTCAGCTGGATAATTATACAATGGCAAATCCAAGCTTTGAATTTTTGTCCCAAGACTTGAGCATTAAAAGAACTTGGACCAAAAACCCAAAAACAACAACAACAACAAAAACCCATCTAAATAACTATCAGGCTATTGCCTATCTTTTTTTTTTTTTTTTTTTTGGCCAGTCCTGGGCCTTGGACTCAGGGCCTGAGCACTGTCCCTGGCTTCTTTTTGCTCAAGGCTAGCACTCTGCCACTTGAGCCACAGCGCCGCTTCTGGCCGTTTTCTGTATATGTGGTGCTGGGGAATCGAACCTAGGGCCTCGTGTATCCGAGGCAGGCACTCTTGCCACTAGGCTATATCCCCAGCCCCTATTGCCTATCTTGAGGGACTCATGGCTGGCATGCAAACTACCCATGAGGTTACAGAAATCCTAGTAAGTGTAAGCCTGGTTGATTATTCTTTCAAATACAGGACTGACTTATAGATTTTCTCCCATCTCCTGTGACGACAGAAACAAACCCCAGGTCTGAAGCCATGTCCTCGTCGCTTCCTATCCCCAAGCACGTAATCCAGAAAACCCCCAGCACGATGAGCCGAAGGGCTATGGGAGACCATGCAACTTATAAATCAGCTGGAATCAGGAAGCCACACGCACTGGTTCTGACCAGGCTGCTCTTTTGCTGGGTGCCTGTCCTGGGGCTTGAACTCAGGGCTTGAGTGCTGACCTTGAGCTTTTAGCTCAAGGCTAGCACTTTACTGCTGAAGCTGCAGCTCCATTTCTGGCTTTTTTGCTGATTAATTGGATATGCATCTCGTAGACCTTCTTGCCCTGGTTTTGAACTTGGGCTGGCTTGGAACCGTGATCCTCAGCTCTCAGCCTCCTGAGGAGTTAGGATACAGACATGAGCCTCTGGCACCAGCCAGCTAGGATGTGTCTATAGCGGAGCTTTGTCTGGGAAGATCCTATTATAGGCTGAGTGTCCTGAGACAAGCAAAGCAGGGCGACTGCATCAGCACTGCGGCACAGCTCCAACACTGGCAGGCATCGTCTGCTGCTGATCCACAACACTAGCACGCGCTGGCTGCCCTGAGCCTCAACACTGGCAGATGTGATCTGTGCAGGCCGCAACCCTAGAATTCTCTGCCGGCTGCTGACCCCCGAGGGCTGTGTGGACTCTGTCCATGAGCAATGACAGAAAACTTCCTTCTCAATTCTTCACAAGGTTTTTCTGAACATGTCTAATCTTCGTTTCCACACTGAATGCCAATACTTGACAAATGCAAGTTTGTAAACTTCTACGCCTTCCAAAAGTCAGTCTCTGTTATTGTTATTCAGCATCCCTTTGGGTAGAAAAGTCTGAGAATGATTTCTGCAAGTCCTATACATGATCCCTCCTGACTCCTGCAGAGACGTCTGGAAGATTTGTTTCCAGGAGCCACTTCCCAGAAATTCTTCCTGCCCCTTGGGTTATGCACAGCTGAGGTGTACTAATGTATGTTAGAGATCCCCACAAATGCAAAAGGGAAATACCTGCACATCTTGTCTCCTCCAGGAAATGTCTGCTTATGGGAATTATTGATTAAAAGCGATTATAAGTTCTGTCACCAAATACCTTCCTTTCAATGATGACAGTCACTGATATGTTCTGACGTTAAGATATATCTTAAAATATGCACTCCACTTAGACTTAAAGATCTTGTAAGCAGAGCAGGATATGTTGAGTCCTGTTCAGGGTAGTTAAGGAGGGAAAGAAACCATGCAAAGGAAACACAAATAGATTTCTTATCTGCAAAAAATAAATAAAAAAATAAAAAACACAAAAACAAGACTGAGTCTCAAAATCTTTTTTTGCTTTCTGTGACTTTCCCAAATTGTAAGTAGAATGAAGAAATTAGGATTCCATTACCCAGATTCTTAAACAAGGAGTTTAGCCATCGCTGGTTACTTAAGCCTCTGCTTCCTTAGTGTCTGTGTGTGTTGGGTTGGGAGAGAGGAGAAGGGAAAGTAGAAAACAGATGTGGAAATAAATACTTATCAAGAGAAAGCTTGGCAAGTCTTGTTCTTTCTATCTCTGTGATAGTCTAGGCTTCCAAGTTTCCTCGCTTCCCCAAACTCCGAAGAGCGTATAGCTGGAGAGGAAAACAAAACCTTTTTGTATGTTTTCCACAGGGCTGAGATGCCTTCCACAGAGATGAGCAACGCTCCCTGCCCAACCCCTACTTACACCTCATATTCATAACTATTTGTGACCCAAGGAATTTTCAGCGAGAAATAAAAGGTTTGTTCAACTGGTTTGTTCTGTCCTTAGACTTCCAGGCAGAATAAACAGAGCCCTGTGACAAAGGCTGGCCCAGGTCCAGCAGACTCTGGGGGCAGGGGGAACTAAGTCTGCCTATCAGACAGTGCATTGTCTTACCAGGATGTGGCCCGGCCTTTGTGACAAGAAGTATGCAAATGTGTTTCCCAGAGACCCAACACCCCGCCCCCACTTTTCCTTTTGTGGACCACTGCTTCTGGTAGCTGTTCAGAGTACAGAAGAAGCAGGAAGAGGAAGTATTCAGAATTAACCAGATTATCCCAACGGAGCCTTTCAACAACAGCACAAAGGATCCAACTCCAAACCACCCAGCTTCCCAAAAGAAAAACCGCGTTAAAAGTACTATTGCATGGTTGGGGGGCGGGGGGGGGGGGTTATTCTAAAAGAATTCTAAAGTCTACTACCCCTCCCTCCAAAGCACAGCAGAAGACAATGAGGAGAGTGTGTGTGTGTGTGTGTGTGTGTGTGTGTGTGTGTGTGTGTGCCAGTACTGGTCTTGAATTAAGGGTTTCTCCCTGTCTCTGAGCTTTTTTTGCTCAAGGCTAGAGTGCTACCACTTGAGCCACAGCTCCCTTTCAGTTTTTAGGTGGTTAATTGGAGAGAAGAGTCTCATGGACTTTCCTGCCCAGGCTGCCTTCAAACTGTGATCCTCAGAGTTCGGCCTCCTAAGTAGCTAGAATTACAGGCACAAGCCAACAGCACCCCAATGACAATGAAGATTTCTAAATGTTCCATTTTCTCCCCAGAAAAACTGTGCCACCAGATGCTTTATCAAATTGCTGACAAAAACCATGTCTCTGAACTTCAGCCAAAGTTGAGGCGACCACTGTGCTCTATGTGCAATGCACCTGCCCATGCTTCCTACCAAATTCACTTCCTGGGCTAAAAAAATGAAGTTATTGATAGAAAACAATTTAGCAAACTATCTAGCCCATAACCTGAGCTGTGCAAACAGTCGGTACTTTATTGTTCTGCTTTGTCTTTGAGCCGGTGCAGGGGCTTGAAGTCAGGTGATACCAGTCTCACTTGGCTTCTTTGTGCTCTCTTCACCACCAGAGCCACTCCACCACTTTTGGCTTTTGGCTGGCTACTTGGAGATGAAAGTCTCACAGATTTGTCTGCCCAGGGCTGCCTTCAAACTTCAGCCTCAGATCTCAGCCTCCTGGGTAGCTACAATTACAACATTCACCACCAGTGCCTGGCTTCACTCACAGATTTTATTTTATGCATATTATTGAGCTGCATATCACATGATCAGGACAAATGAGATAAGTACCAGAGGGAAAAAACTGGGAGTGACAAAGCTAAGTGGAAGGAGCATCACTGTTCAATTTGCTAGAAGTGATTAATGACTTGTCTGGCTTTAAACACCTTGGGAAATTCTCTAGTCCTATCTGAATCTTACTTTTCTACTTGTAATATGAATGCTACCACTCACTTCATGAAGATTAAGTGATATAGTAGATTAAAATGTCAGCATATGGCCAAGCAAATGGCAATCACTCAATAGTAACCAGCATTTGTTTACATTATTTACAAACCCCAACAACTAAGTTCAACTTCTAGTCTTAGCACTTTGAAATGGTGTGGTAGTAGGCAAATTATTTAACCTTTCTGGGTCTCAATTGCCCTCAAAAGGAAAATGGGGTCACAATCACATATACCTTACCAGGTTAGCTGTGGGGAAAAAATGTATGGGTTTCCACCAGGGTCTCAGACTGGCTCTGGGTGAAACTGGGTGTGCCACAACCCAGGCCCAAAGTCCAAGCTATGCGGATGAAATCAGTAACAGAAAGAAAAGAAAAAGAGCTGGGCGCTGGTGGCTCTTACCTGAAATCCTAACTACTTAAGAGGCTGAGATCTTGAGGATCAAAGTTCAAAGTCAGCTGGGGCAGGAAAGTCCCTGAGATTCTTATCTCCAAGTAACAACCCAAAAGGAGGGAGTGGGAAAGCACTAGCGGTGAGCAATAAGGACCAGCTAGAGACTATGAGGTCCTGAGTTCAAACCCCAGCAAAGCACAAAATATTAATTTCATTCATGTAAAGAATAGTCATAAAGAGGTTTCCACAGAGGAAACCAAGCCCAGAGGCCTTGAGGCAGGAAGAGACCTGACGGTTCGAGGGCAGGAAAACATCCCTGTGGTTTGGCTGAAGTTCCATCAACAAGGAAGGCAGGGACTCCAATTCAAGGTGATTGTAGAGAGGGAGGGATTGGCTGGGAAATGCAGACCACATAAAAACCAAGAGGGAAATCCAACTTCGTCTCCTGGGAGGACAGATGCTTTGTTGGGTCTTGTAAAGTTTTATATGAGCTCATTTATATTTTTCAATAACCACTCTGGCTTCTCAGTAGACTAGAATCAGGGAGATAAATTTGGAAACTCCTGCAGTACTCCAATCAAACCAAAACAAACAAAACCAGAAGGCAGCAGCTATTGGGCAAGGGTGCGGTGGAGACAGAAATTGGGTTGGGTTGAGATGGGTTTTGAAGATAAGATCAACGGGATATGCTAATGGTGGGTGGTGTGGGTAATTGTGGTAAATATACTTATCACAGGAAAAGATGATCCCACAGTATCACACTTTAAAAAATACTGAGCTTTAGAATTATCTCTGATTTCAAGCACAAAATAACTAGCAAATGTTTAAAAATGAAGTTTCAAAGAATGGAGTTGGAAAACTCACAGTCAATGTAAAAGGAAGCTGAAAATTTGCCCTTATCCACAGGGGCAGCAAGAGATCTCACCACTGGGGTCTGACTCTGCTCACCGCTCTGGGCCGAGCCAATTTGGCATGGGAAGAACAGATAGTGTGGGTTAACACAGGGAGGGGGCTGAGCCTGGGGCCGGGGGGACCTGGAAGGTCCATGAGCCCAGCCCTTGTTGGGACTGAGATGACTGCAGCCTTCGGTGGAACAGCAGACAGAGACCCACACCAGAAAAGCAAAACACAGATAAACACACAAGCTGGGCCCAAAAAAATGACAGGGCACAAATAGAACTTTCTCAACCCAATAATAGACACCAGAAAATGGAGACAGGCCACACCCTCTCAGCAGATCCAGGCCCCAGTGTGTCTGGAACAGATGCTGGGAGAGGAGAATGCATCCATCCCTCGAACCCTGAGCTCTGCCCCAAGCAGAAGGCACCAGCCAGCAACTCCCTGTTCTCCTCCTTGTGGTTCTGGGAAAGGCTCTGGAGGAAAATTAACTCAGCTGCGACAGAATATAGGGTTCATTGTCTCTGTCAGTCTAATGTATAATTGTTACACTTGTGATCATGATATAAATGTGGGTCACAATAGCTTAATGGGACCAAGTTCAATTCAAAATATAAAGTAAAACAAATAGAAAACTGTATGCTTAAGAGGGAAGGAGTAACATTGTCCAAAAAGAAATACGCTCTTTACCTGATTCAGGCAACTGTTAACACTCTGGAAATTGCCTTTATATTAATAATACTTTTTGTCAGACTGTAGTCCTGAAAGATAAACAAGCAAATAAATAATATTTTTAAATAAAAGTAATGCAATCTTGGGAATATAGCATAGAAGTTAGAGGGCTTACCCTGTAGGTGTAAAGCCTAGTATTCTATCTCCAGCAACACTAAAAATATGGATGTACATACACACACACACACACACACACACACACACACACACACACACACACGAAATAGCCTGAACTATGGAGGAGCTGAGATAATTCTGGGAAATGCTCAGATAATTATGTATATATTGATTTATTTCTGAGTTAGTGTAAAACATTTCTCTACACATTGCATTTCTTCTTGGTATTCATCTCATTGATGCCAAAAACATTGTAGCAAAGCGAAAGAATCTTCACATTGTTAAATGAAGAAAACCTTCAGAAGGCTGGGGCTCTACATCCTTGTAGGACAGAGCAGTTGCATAGCATGTGCAAGGACCTGGGTTCTATCCCTAGCACCAACAGAGAGAGGGAGGAGGGAGGAAAAGGGAAGGAGAGAGAGGAGAGAGAGAAAGTAGAGGGAGAAAGGGAGGGAAGAAGGGAGGAAGAGACGGGGGAATCACGTAAATACAATATATTATTTAAATACAATGTGCATGAGTTTTATGGTTTCCTCTCTTATCAATAGCAATGTTTTCCTTCCCACAGCATCTTCACAGATGAGCTGAATACCTCATGGTTACAACCATTGGACTGCATGTGTTACGTGATTTTCTCCTAAATATAGAACCCTCTAATAAGACCTAAGTCTTAGCATCTGCAGGAAATGAGATGCTAAGTATACTTTCCTGCAACCATACCCCCAAACTGCCAGTAAATAAATTCCACCCATTTACTCTAATTAAAGCTAAGAAAGTGTCACATGTCCTTTCAGTATCAATCAACTTTGTGCTAATTATACCTGAAGGCAGGAATCCATCAGGGTCTCTTTCTGAAGAATTAAACTCAGATGGGAAATGAAGAAGCCAAGGGATATTTTGCAGATAATTACTTCCATTCCTATCTTCCTAGGTTATTTGCTGGTGATAAAAGAATTCAGTACACTTTTGTAAGGCTACAAGAGTATTTAAAGGGAAAAAAACACAAGTTTTTGTTGTCTCTGGTCCAATTTTTTCAACTGGGTCAAATTCATCATGCCTTTAAGAAAACCTGGGCTTTAAATCTGAGGGAAGAAAGTGTGACTTGAAATACAAGTGTGAATCCTGACATCTGCAGAATGCTTTTGGAGAGGATCAGGATATGCCATCCCAAAATATACCATTTTGATATATAAATTGTTACTTACTTTTGATCTGAAGTCAGTTAAGAATCAGTAGACACGGGAGGAGTTCCCTTTGTTTCTACAATATAGATTTCCCTTCATAAAGAGGCACCACCCATTACTGGAGAGGAAACAGTAACTTCCCTTCCCTTCTTTTCCCTTCCGTGTGTGTGTGTGTGTGTGTGTATGTGTGTGTATACCTGTACTGGGGCTTGAACTCAGAGCCTTGCACTCTTGCTTGGCTTTTTCACTCAAGGCTAGCACTTTACCACTGTGCCACATGCTCACTTCCAGGGAAGAGAAACTTATCACTAGATGTAGGGAGTGGATCCCAAGATGACTTTGTTTAAACAGAACTTATTCAAATCACTCTCATCTTCTATTAGATTTCCCCCATGGGTCCCCTACCCAATTACCACAATTTGTTACCCTTTCAATCCAGGACCCCCTAAATCTAACCAAGACTTGCTCTTCTGTGACTGTCACTACATGCCTTTCTCCTGTGAATCCATCTCTTGTCACTTTTACTCATAGGCCCTAGGTCCTGAACTGAAAACAAGGCAGAGGAAAAGGTTTTCCTTTCAAAATGTTCCCAAAGACTCCATCTCATTCCATCCTCACCATAGTTCTTAAGGTAAGCATGCCAGTGTCATTGTCTTCATTACAGATTAAGAAATGGAGGATTAGACATGTACATATGTGTGTTTGCATGTATATATCTATGTATGTGTACAAAATCTTGCTACAAGATCATACCTGAAGTTGAACTAAGCCAATTTACAGTGTGTATGTAATTACTTCCTCCCTACACACCTATTACAGACATCACTAACCCAGCAAAGAGCTGGTTTCCTATCACACCAGACCCCTGAGAATCTGTCCCAACATCTCCTCAAAGCCATGGTCCACTCACACCAAGAGCTTTCTGTCAGGTTTTCCCTTGGCTCTATGCACAGGCTTTGCTGGCAACAGAAAAATATCTCCAAGTCTGTTTCTTTGACAGTGTTTGTTCATCTCATCCTCTTCTGAAGGTCTTCAAATAAGCCAGACCTCTGGCGACACAAGAGGCTGAGATCTGAGCATCAAAATGCAAAGACAGTCAGAGCAGGAAAATCTTTGAGACTCTTATTTCCAATTAACATAGAAAAATTCCAGAAATGGAATCTCTGGCTGAAGTGGTAGAACACCAACCTTGAGCTAAGGGACAGTGCCCAGGCCTTGATTTCAAGGACTGGCACCAAAAAAAAGAGCTTTCAATTTTAAGTGTGTGTGTGTGTGTGTGTGTGTGTGTGTGTGTGTGTGTAGATATGCCTGGTGCTGGTGGCTCACGCCTGTAATCTCAACTACTCAGGAAGTTGAGATCTGATGATCATGGTTGGAAGCCAGCCCTAGCAGGAAAGTCCCTGTGAGATTCTTATCTCCAATTAACCAGAAAAAAACAAATGGCTCTGTAGCTCAAAGTGGTACCATGCTAGCCTTGAGCAAAAAGAGCTCAGGGACAGTGCCCATGCTAGTCTTGAGCAAAAAGAGCTCAGGGACAGTGCCCAGACCCAGAGTTCAAGCCCCATGGTGCTCTCTCTCTCTCTCTCTCTCTCTCCATATATATGTGTGTGTGTATGTATGTATATATATGTGTGTATATGTATATATACATATATATGTGTATGCATATATATGTATTATAGGTACATGTACATATATACACAATACATATATATACATACATATAATATATAATGTCTGTATTATGTTTGTAGTATATAAACATATGTATACATAGTGTATATTTATGTATGTATTGTGTATATATATACATAAATGTATGTATATACATAAATGTGTATATATATATATTTCCCTATATATTTAATACCTTACTGAAAACACTCTTCAACAGAGAAGACTCTCCCTTGAGACTAGTGGCACTTTGTCTCCAAGTGTGCCAATATCCAGCTCTCATTTTCCACAATGTTCTCAATATAGAAAAGCAAAACAAATGAGGAAAAAAGTAAATGAGACCTACAACCTCCTGACATGGTTTCTCACTATGAAATCATTTCATCTTTATATGACCTAAAGTAGTCCATGAAAGATCATGTGGCTTCCATTTGTGTGTGTGTGTGTGTGTGTGTGTGTGTGTGTGATTGTGATCATAGAAGGGATTTATCTATGAATTGTAAAATCTGCCATTTATCTTGCCAAAGTTTTTGACATCAAGATGACCCATGCTCATTGGGCTGCAGGCCAAGTACAAGGGCCCAGGTTCTACCCCAGCCAGGAAAGAAAAAAGAGGAAAATCTTCACATGCTAAAGATAAAAAGCTGCCCCCCTCCCAGATCTCAGCCTTAACTGAGTTGGGCGCTGAGTGCTCACGCCTATAATCCTAACTACCCAAGTGGCTGAGACCTGAAGACCACAATTGGAAGCCAGCACAAAAGTCTGTGAGATTCTTATCCCCAATAAAGTAGCAAAAAGCTGGACCTGGAAGTGTGGCTCAAGTAGTAGAGCACCAGACATGATCAGAAAAAAACTGAGTGAGACCAATGAGTCCCTGAGTTTAAGCTCCAGTACCAACACACACACACACAGCACCGGACCATTAGCTAGGCAGCAGTGAATCACATCTGTGCTCATCGTCACTTGGAAGGCTGAGACTGCAAAGACCATGCTTCAAGGACATCTCAATCCCCAGCTAGACACAGTGCTACATATCTGTTATCTTAGTTACAATAGGAAGCCTGTGAAAGGCAGATATCAGCCCCCGTGTGTGCCTGGGCAGAAAGCAAGACCCTAGCTCAAAATAGACAGCACAAAAAGAGCAAGGAGCATGGCTAAGTGGTAATGCACCTGCCTATCAAGTACAAAAGCCCTGAGTTCCAAGTCCAGTACCTCAAACAATTGGTCTTTTTCTCAGTCAGTCCAGACTGATCTGTGGGCTGTGGGCACACTCGAGTTCATGTCGTTCTCTTCTTTGTCTCAGTCCTCGTTCTGCACAAATTGCTTACTGGGTGTACAAACATATTTGCAACTGATGTAGTCGGTTTCAACTACCTAGACCAGAGAACAGAGGTCTAGCAGGCCAGGCCAGCCCACAGCCAGATCACATCAAGGAAGTGTACTGGAAGCCACACACCCAAGCACTTACATATTGTTTAAACCTACTTTGGGGCCACAAAAGTACCTGGAGCAGAAACCACATGATCCAGAAAACAGATTCACTTTTCATCCCCTTATAGGTAAAGGTTGGACAAGTGCAACTCTAGAAAGACACCTGCGGATGCTGGCCATCTGTGGCTCGTGCCTGTAACCCCAGCTAGTCAGGAGGCTAAGATCTCAGTATCACGGGTCAAAGCCGTGGGCAGAAAAGTTCACAAGAGACTCTTTTCTCTAGGTAATCACTGAAAAACCAGAAGTATATCTGTGGCTCAAAGTGGTAGACTACTAGCCTTGAGCACAAAAAGCTCAGGGACAGAACCCAGGTCCTGAGTTCAAGCCCCCCCATGACTGACCAAAATAAGAATAACGAGGAGGAGGAGGAGGAGGAGGAGGAGGAGGAGGAGGAGGAGGAGGAGGAGGAGGAGGAGGAGGAGGGGGAGGAAGAGGAGGAGGAGGAGGAGGAGGAGGAGGAGGAGGAGGAGGAGGAGGCTGGAAAGTCAATAAATGATAATTGTCAGAAAGATTTCTCATGAATAATTAGTCAGAGCATAAGAAAATGCCCCTTAGAATTTGATGTCTTGTAAATCCATCATTGTCTTCAACCTTTCCTTTGGTCTTGAGGCCTGATCTGGGTTTCCTGTTGTATCTGTTATTTGCCAAAGAATAATTGGGGCATTTCCCCATATAAAATATCCAGGGAAAGAGAATCATAATAAGATTCTAATAATGTAATCAGAAATGAACAGTAGAGATTATAAGAAATGTTTTGTGGTCATTGTGAATAGGGTACTTACCATAACCTATCAAGTCCACTTCAGTGATATACGTAATGTTACTTTGAAAACTGAACCAATGTCACAAGGTGAATCCAGCAGGCAAGGTACAGAGAAGCCACATTTTGAGAGGTCTATTTGGGAATCTTCAGTAGAAAGCCAGTGTCTGTAGGTGGACTAGTGTCACAAAGACCTGCAGCCCTATGAATATACATAACACTGTGGGAGAACTGAGTCCTGAGAGCACAGGAGGACAGAAAGAGCAGACAAACAATATTAACAACCAGATCACCCCAGTGGAGAGCTGAAGTGGGACCCCATGTTGACCAGAGCAGAACCAGGAAACCCAACACAGCACACAAGGCCTAGCATAATGGCGTCTGAGGGGCCTTGCCCTAACATACAGTCAGGCCAGAGGGAAGGGTCACAGGAAACTCAAGAGTCTCCCAAGTTCCAGGCACAGGACTGACTAACCAATCATCCAAGTCCCCGCCCCGCCTCTCAGATTCAGGCACACTTATCACCCAGTATGTGGGACTTCACCTTCCTCCACCATGAAGGTAAGATGCGGCCAGTTAAACCCAATTCCCTATGCACCAGATGGCCAAGATGGCGCTGGTTCAACCCAGTATCCCCACATCACTAAGGAAATCAAACAAGAAACACAGGTACAGCCCAGTCTATGGTCAGAAAGACCGCCGCCTTCACCCTTAAGGATAACACAACCCAATAAAATGGTAGTCAAACTAGAATAACATAAAGCACCCAAACATAGTGTGCTTACGATTTCAAGGTAACATGTCACTCATAAGCAATAGCAGTTATTGTCTTGTAAGAAATCTTATCCCTTACCACATGGCTCTTCTGTCCACATGATATTCTGGACTGGAAGGCTTTTAGAATATTGATTACATGAGACTAACAAGAGCTTTCCTTCTTTCCTCTGTTGTTGTTCTGTTTGGTGCTCAGGGAGAATAATGCCGACTACCAGAACTTTGATCTAGAAGCATCATAGTTCAACTCTAGATGTATGAGACTGAACACAAATCACACAACAACCTAGAGGCAAAAACAGAATGGGAACTCTGAACGTCTGATTCTCCATCTCAAAGCTCTTCTGCATCCTGGTGGTTCAACATCTACAAATGCCTTGGTAAAGGAATACTGACAGTAAGCTTTGATGTCCACGCATCCTTTGGGATGACATTTGTTAAGTTCTGGGCCAAGTACAACTTTGCAAAAGGCCGAGCACTCTTAATTAACTTGTGAGCAATGAAGGGTGACCAGTTGCCCAGCAGTCGGCTTGGCAGTAGTTATGGCCTTGGCCTCTGGAAGGACGGTGAATTCTGTTTTTAGTCTCTGCCTGTTTGTCCTGTTCCCTAGAGTACAGAAGCCTACAGGCCTTCTGTGGAATGACTGTGGTCAGCCCTAAATATAAGCAAAATGAGCGCACACCATCTTGATGGAAAGCTAATTTTAGCTTCTCCATTTCATTTTCACGATGCCCACACCGGGCACATCAGGCTTCAGCCTGGTTTAAAAATGGAAACCCCAAAACCACAGTAGGAAACCAAACATTGTTGAGATTGTGGTGATTAAGGCCCTCTTTGGGAGGCTGCAAGGGGGGGGGGGCGGTCCCCCTGCAGTGCCCCCTCCTCAGCCCTGGGGACACAGAAATTCAGTCGCTGGAAGGTGTGAACAGTGGCTCCTAGGTGGTGGGGCCCACGTCACTGTCAGGAACACAGGTGGCTTCTCACCACTGGCATGTGGACAGGCCCCACCTCTGGGCAGTGGAACCCAGCGTTCTTCCCAAGCCGCGCCCCCCCCCCCCTGGGCCGGGCCTCCCCAAGTAGCCCCTCACTTTCGGAGTCAGTGCAGATCTCACCAGCACCCCAAGCTTCCCACTGCGAGTTTTCTCTTCAGATCTGGGTTTCAATCTTGGTTAATGTTTGCCCAGAAATATGTAATTGCAGACTTCCTCCTCATAAACCCGTGCAGAGCCGCTGCCCAGGCGCGGGCCGCGCTCACGGCCTAGCCTCGACCTCCCACTGCGGCAGGGTGGCCTCAGAGCCGGGAGAAGATGGCTAACCACATGTGCGCACACGCCTGCACATGCCACCCACATGGGCATGCACACACACACGTACACACATACACACCACGCACACACCAAGCACACCACAGACATACACACTGCACACGCACACATGCACATGATTACATACACCACGCACATGCGCGTGCACATACACATCACACACACCACGCATCACACACACAAACACACACATACCTTGCATGTTTTGATAATGCTCCTGTCTCTTCTCCTTTGGATACGCAAATTCTCACTGGATTCTCTGCTAAACAGTTATGTTTGCCTTTTTTCATTGACATCAGTCACTGCCTCAGCTTCTGCCTCGGCCAATTGAATGGCAGTATGTATGTGTGTGTGTGTGTGTGTGTGTGTGTGTGTGTTCCAGTAATGGGACTTGGAACTCAGGGCCCAGGCTCCATCCCTTACCTTTTTCACTCAAGGTTGGCACTCTACCACTTGAGCCACAGCTCCACTTCCAGCTCTTTGTCATTTTTGCCAGTTCCAAGGCTTGAACTGAGGGCCTGGCACCTCCCTGAGCCTCTCTGTGCTTACGGCTATCTCTCTACCACTGAGGCAGCACCACTTCCAGCCATTTCTGAGTAGTTGATTGGAAATAAAAGTCTCACAGACTTTCCTGCCCAGGCTGGATTTGAACCGCAATCCTCAGATCTCAGCCTTCTGAGTAGCTAGGATGACAGGTGTGAGCCACAGATGCCTGGCCATGTCCAGCTTTTTGGTGATTCACTGGAGAGAAAAGTCTCATGGAGTTTCCTGCCCCACGTGGCTTTGGACCTCAGTTCTCAAAACCTCAGCCTCCCTGACTAGCTAGGATTACAGGTGTTAATCAGCACCCAGCCCTAAGGGACATTTTTTTACACATGGAATGTCACTGGAATGTCACTTTCCTACCATCCCAACACACACACACACACACACACACACGCATGCATGTGCGCCAGAACACAAGCTACACAGACACAGAGAGAAGTCACTGTAATCTCCTTTCTGCCCTCCTACTGCTGGTTGTATCTCTCTCATAAAATGCCATGCTCTTGCTTACATATCGATTTCCTTCCCCAGCCAGATGGGCCTCGTTCTGATCTACTCCACACTAATCTATTCCACCGCTCAGCCAGTGGTTTCTGTCCTCCATTGAACTGAAGTCATTGTTTATATGAAAGCATCCTTGGCCTGTCAGATTCTCTACGATGTCACTTCTGTCATGTAGCTCAAGGATCAGGACACAGAGCATGTCAGTGCCCCAAGGTGCACCCCAATCATCTGTAGTCAGCCCCTCCCCTCACCCAGTCCCAGCCCACCGCTGCTTCTGTTCCTGCGTTTGTGTGCTTAACAAGAAGAACATTCCGAGTGCTCATTCCTCGCGGCTGAGTTCACGCCACCTGTGATGGGCCGAGCTGCTTTATCCGTGCTTCAGTTGGCAAGCACTTGGATTGCTTCCAGTTCGAGGTAATAAAGTGAAAAAAGCCAATTATAAACACTCACATTTGACTCATTTTGCAAATATAAGGTTTGTGGTGGTGGTGGCTGTTCCTGGTGCCTTGCGCAGGTGCTGGAGCTTGAACTCAAGGCCTTGCACTCTCACTTGGTTTGCTTGTTCAATTCTGGTGCCCTACCACGTGAGCCACAGCTCTACTTCTGGCTTTTTGCTGGTTAATTGGCAATAAGAGTCTCATGAATGTGTCTGCCGGGGCTGGTTCAAACTTCTATCCTCAGATCTCAGCCTCCTGAGTAGCAAGGATTACAGGCCAGAGCCATGAGCCCTGGGCTGGTCATCTTTGAAGATGGAGTTGATGGATTTGCCTGTGCTGGCTGGCTTCGCATGCGGATCCTCTGGAGCCAGTAGCTGGGATTATAAGTGTGAGGCACGTTGGGGCTGGGAATATGGCCTAGTGGCAAGAGCGTTTGTCTCGTATACATGAAGCCCGGGGTTCGATTCCCCAGCACCACATATATAGAAAATGGCCGGAAGTGGCGCTGTGGCCCAAGTGGCAGAGTGCTAGCCTTGAGCAAAAAGAAGCCAGGGACAGTGCTCAGACCCTGAGTCCAAGCCCCAGGACTGGCCAAAAAAAAAAAAAATCCTCAACATAAGTGTGAGGCACAGTACCGGTTCTAGCACATCACAGTTCTGCTAACAGTGTCTAACTTTTTGCTTTCTGTTTAATTCCTCACCAGGTGCTTCATAATAGTCTTATATGTGAAATGCAAAGATTCCTGGCACAGAGCTGGGCATCTAGCCACGTCCAGACACATGGGGTTCTTGAATGGAATAAGGCCTGCATGTCTCTGTCACAATACTGCGCTGCGTGCTTCCGCAGTGTGTGCCTGCCCGCATCTCTCACCTCCGCAGGAAGCAGTAAAGGCCTCACGCGTGTGGAACGCAAATGTGTCTTACACACATCAGGGTGTCTTGTAGCCATGCATAATGCCATGTTAGACCAGTAGCCACACAGAGAGTTATGTCATTTTAAATAATAAAATATAGCAATCTATGTGTAAAGATGAGCAACATTGTATTCCTGCTTATCGTGATAAAGTTATTGGACATGGTTTGCTGTTGTATTCAGATTTTCTTTTAATGGCTGAACCATGTGCTGGTATCCCCTAGGAATAAAGACTTTGTGTGCATTTCATATAATGCTTTAATTATATTTGGTCCAATAAATAAAAATGAAGAATTACGTTCCTTTATTTTTATTTTTGGTCTGTGGTGGGGTTTGAACTCAAGGCTTGGGCACTGCCCCTGAGCCTCTTGGTGCTCACTGCTCTATTTCTGGTTTTTGAGTGGTTAATTGGAGAAAAGAGTCTCACTAATACTTTTCTTCTCAGGCTGGCTTCGAACCACAATCCTCAGATCTCAGCCTCCTGAGTTGCTAGGATTACTGGCATGAACCACCAGCACCCAGTGAAACATTCCTTTTTTAGGAACCATTTTGAGGGGCTGTTTTGTGCATAGCCCCACTTACAGCTTTTCAGTGGTTAATTGGAAATATGAGTGTCATGGACTTTTCTGCCCAGGCTGGCTTTGAACCTCAATCCTCAGCTCTCAGCCTCCTAAAATGACAGGTGTGCCTCGTTGGTGCCTGGCTTGGGATCTTCCTGTGAGGCCCCGACCACAGGACTGCATCAGATTCTGTGACGCACTCTAACCCTGGCCGTCAGCTATCCAGCTCTGGCAGCTGCAGTCCTCCATGCTGCCCACCTGAGCCCTCTTGGCCCACACGTGGCGGGGGCAGAAACAGCAGCAGAGCCAGCAGTGATCGGCCATGCCGAGACCGGCTGAGAACGGCCACGCTGAGAACGGCCACACTGAGATCGGCCACACCAAGACTAGCCACGCTGAGACTGGCCACAGCATTTCCCAACTTCAAGGAGCACTGACATGTCCTGGGGTTTGCTGAGACACAGACCCGAGCTCAGCATCCTCAGCAGAGCCTCACATCCTGGTTCTCAGTCATAAGGCCACCCTCAGAGGAGCAGCTGGATTCTAAAGCTTCTTCTTCTAGGTGTTTTGGCATCCCTTTTTGCCTAAACATGTCAGTGCTTAACCACTTAATGCTAAAAGTATAGGGCCTAGTGGCTTGCCTCGTATACATGAAGCTCTGGGTTCGATTCCTCAGCACCACATACATAGAAAAGGCCAGAAGTGGTGCTGTGGCTCAAGTGGTAGAGTGCTAGCCTTGAGCAAAAAGAAGCCAGGGACAGTGCTCAGGCCCTGAGTCCAAGGCCCAGGACTGGCAAAAAAGAAGAATTCTTCTGATAGTCTCAAGGTCTTCTTCTGGTACCAGAATCTGTCCCCTTCTCCATTTCCTGTCTGTGTCGCTGACGACCTCTGCCCTCTGTGGCTTAGGGCAGTGACTCAGTCATCACGACTGTGAATCTGTGGGCCTCTTATGACAGGGACAGGGCTTGGCTGGACTCTTCTGCTCCAAAGATGTTGCTGCCACTGGCTCCACTTCTCCATGCTAAACCTTGCTAAGAATGATTCCAAGTCTGAACTCAACAGGAACCACCAACCAAATGTTTACTCAAGATCTCTTGAGGATGTTTGTCTATTGTGTGGCAATTCAGAGTCGCAAGACAAATACTGCAATGAACAAAGACAAAAACATAGTATCATTTCTGTGATATGTTACTTTTCATAGCAATCACAAATACTTGCAGACTGGTGAAGAAAGGACAAGCCCCTACAAATAAATTCACAGGCAGGCTTTTAAAAAAATGTGATCCTTACTTTGGCCATAAATGGCTAACATTTCTCCCAAGTGAACCATCAGCTCACCACCAAAACCCTACCATCAGCACCACCGCCACTATTGTGGCACCAGACCTACCAATCCAGGTCCTCAGCAGCAGGTTTCCAAAGGCAACTGAGTGGTGACGTCCTACAAATCATGTCCCTGTGACTTTTGTTCATCCGTAGAGGCCCTAAGTTCAAGCCCCAGGGCCAACACAAAACAAAACAACTGCAGAAAGCAACTGAAGCATAGGAAACGCCGAGTAACTTGCTCAGTGTTGAGATGACAGAGACAAGAAGGGGAATTCGTGGTTTCTGCATCCACAATCATATTCTGGTGTGTGTGTGTGTGTGTGTGTGTGTGTGTGTGTGTGTGTGTGTGTGTATGAAAGACAGAGAGAGAGAGAGAGAGAAATTCTGCTGTTGAACTGGTTGACCCATTCATTTCCAATTGAATAATTATTCAAAAACTTGTATAATCTTTTCATCAAGGTAGTGTCAAAGCCCAGTATTCTTCTCTGTTTCCTACTTAAGTTTCTAGGGACAGAAGTCGGATTACATCATAAAGTACTTGCTCCTTGTTGGCCCTGAGTGGAGGGCGGAATGGGGTGTGTTTGAACTCGACCTATTTGCGTAACCCCCCAGAGCCCTTCTGAGGAGCAGCAGGTCAGAAGCTTCAAGTACTAAAGGAATGTTGGTTAAACCATGTTTCAGGGCATAACAAAATCACTTAGGAATTCGCCTAAAATGGAACCTTCAAAGTGTCCCTCGTGGCTTGAGAGTCACTGTACTTTCCCCCTAAGTCCGGCCCTGGGGAGACATCGGTTCCTTGAGTTTTGTTGTTTGTAGTATTTGGTATGTTATTTGAAGTAAATCGAAAGCATTCCTTAAAATGCCTCCTTGCTGGGATCCTTCTTCTTTTCACACAGCTGTAGCTCTGAACTTGACTGCTATCTTTATTCTTTGTGTGTGTCTGTGTATGCGCATGCGCGTGCATGTGCACACACCCAGGCTGATCCTTGGGCTGAACTCAGGGTCTGGGTGTCACCCTTGAGCTTTTTTGCTCCAGGGTCTCCACAGCACCACTTATTCTGGCTTTTGGCTGGTTAACTGGAGATAAATGTCTCACAGATTTTCCTGGCCTTGCTGGCTTTGAACCCTGGTCCTTCAATCACAGCCTCCCGAAAATCAAGGATTTGCAGATGTGGGCCATTGGCGCCCACCTTGACCTGATTTTAATAGGGGAGAAACAAGTTTTCATCCAGTAGCTCAGACAAGGAGCAAGTGAGGTAGAGATCAGGAGGATGAGTGAAAGCCTTATCACTGTTGTTATTATTGGTCTCGGTCACCTATATAAGGTGGAAACTTCATTGTTCTCTTTCCACACATCATAGAGCATAGCTTGTCTCTTAGGGTTCTTCACGAAGTGGACTGGCCAGGGCATGGGGCCTGTTTTGAAGGCTTTGAGTTCCATGGAAAGGAACTGACTGTAAGTTAGCTCCTGGTGTCTTCATTTTGTAGACATCAAAGCACACCAGGACACCATGGCTCATACCTGTAACCCTAGCTACTCAGGAGGCTGAAGTCGCAGGGCCAAGGTTCAAAGCCAGCCAGGCAGGAAAATCCATAATACCCTTATCTCCAATTAAACACCCAATTACCAGAAATGTTGCGGTGGCTCAAGTGGTTGAACACCAGCCAGGAGCAAAAATAGCTCAGGACCCAGGCCTTGAGTTCAAGCCCTAGGACTGGCATGTATGCATGCGTGCGCACATGCACACACACACAATCTAGACAAGACTTGAAGGCAACTTTAAAACTTAGAGAAAATAGCTGTAAAGCTATATTGCTCATGACAACACGACACAGAAAGTCACAGGAAGGCACATGGCAGGCCCAGCAAGCTGGCAGCACACAGCTAGCAGAACTAGGAAGATGATGCCAGAGGCCCTGGACTGCAAACGTTTGCAGTGCTCCTGGCAGAAGAACTTTGGAGGTGTTCGTCACCCCAGGGACTTTCCTGAGCAAGTAGACAGCACCCCAAATCGATCAACTGGAACAGTAATGGCCTGACTTCTGCGTAGTTCTCATGGCACAAATGCAACCTAAGCAGCACCACAATAATCCATCATTTTGTTTGATTTGGTATTTTAATGCAAAACAGGCCTTTCCCCCTCAAAAAATAATCGATCCAAAAGTTGTATTTTGCAGAGCTTTGACAGAGAGATTGCTTCATCGTAGGGTCTTGTTGATGTATCTTCTGGCACCTTAGTAAAGCAATTGTAACTACGTATTAGCCATTTTTTTTAATCTTCTCACGGGCTTTAAATATAAAACCTCTTGATATGATAAAGTATAGGAGATGAACCCAAAGGCAAAAAGAAGAAAGAGTTAGATCAGATTTGAGCCATCCATTACCCAAAGATGAGTTACCATGCACTTCCCAAGACAAAGTTATTTCCCAAAGCTGTCCACAGGCTCTAAACATTTCAACGTATGCTAACGCTGAGTAGAGAAATTAGCACATCAAACACGTTAACAGGGTTCCCCCTGAAGCAGCTACCTAAGGAGAGGCTGTCCTCTGAGGGTAACTGCCCAAACCCCACTGCTGAGCAGACACGGAGACACTGGGGCAACTTTATAAAACATGCCAGCAATGACAGCAGAACAGCTGCTGCCCTTCTGGAAAGTTCAGAGTCCGGCCCCACCCCCGCCACCCTGCTGTGGGAGATGCTGCATGTGGACTATTAGGAGATGCTGGGCCACCAGGCGCCCATGGGCTCACTCCTGTAACCCTAGTTATTCACGCGCTCAGAGCTGAAGATTGTGGTTCAAAGCCAGTCCGGGCAGGAAAGTCTATGAGGCTTTTTATCTTCAAATTAGCCAGCAAAAAAAGCTGGAAGTGGCTCTGTGGCTCAAGTGGTTGAATACTAGCCTTGAGCAAAATAGCTCTGGGACAGTTCCCAGGCCCTGAGTTCAACTCCCAGGCCTGGCACACACACACATACACACACACACACACACACACACACACACACACACCAAATGATGCTGAGAAAAACAGGTGTCATGTAGAAGACTGAAATGACAGTCTAGTTCCTCACCTGAATCAAAATCAATTCAAAATGGATGAACAATATTGATGTAAGACCTGGAATAATGTAATGACTTGAGTTCGATTAGAGTACATCACAGGAGAAACACTTGAAGAAATAAACACAGGGGATGACTTTCTAACTGGAACTTTCATAACTTAGGAAATGAGAGCAAGAACTGACAAATAGGATTGCATCAAATGGAAAAGTTTCTGCACAGGAAAGGAAACAATTTCCAGACTAAAGAAACATCCTGAGCTGGGAATGTGGCTTAGTGGTAGAGCGCTTGCCTAGCAGGTTTGAAGCCCTGGGTTTGATTCCTCAGCACCACATAAACAGAAAAAACCAGAAGTGGTGTGGCTCAAGTGGCAGAGTGCTAGCTTGAGCAAAAAGAAGCCAGGGACAGTGCTCAGGCCCTGAGTCCATGCCCCAGGACTGGCAAAAAAAAAAAAAAAAAAGAAAGAAAAGAAAAGGAAGAAACATTCTGCAGAAGGGAGACAGTCCTTCCCAGCTAGTCAGTGGACAAAAGATCAATATCCAGAATATTTGAAGAGATAAAAATTAACACAGAACACATAATTGGTTTAATAAATGGGAAAATGAACTGAACATTTTTCAAAAGAAGAAAATGAACTGACAGTTTTCAAAAGAAGAAACACAAATGGACAGGAAACACATTTAAATGCTCAGATTCCTTAGCCTCTAAGGAAATACAAATCAAAACAACATTGAGATTCCATCTTGCCTCAGTCAGAATGACTGCCATCAAGAAAACAAATGACAAATGCTGACAAGCATGTGGAGGAAAGGGAACATTTCCTCGCTGTGAGTGCAGGGTAGACTAGTGCAGCCACGGGAAATCAGTGCAGAGGTTCCTAAAAGTCCCAGGGCAGAACTGCCTTCCAATGCTGCTGTATGGCAAAGGAATGCTGTAAGTCATTATATAGTAGAGATACATGCACGTGCGTGGATACATTAGCACCCTTCACAATAAGCCAAGTTATGAAATCCTCCTAGGTGTTCCACTAACAAGGAAAATAAAGTATGGTATACACATACGTGCACACACCTACACACACATATTAAGATGCTGTCAGGCACTAGTGGCTCCTGCCTCTAATCCTAACTATTCAAAAGGCTGAGATCTGAGGATGGAGGTTCAAAGCCAGCCTGGGCAAGAAAGCCCATGAGTCTCTTATCTCCAGTTATCTACCAGATATCTATCAGAAAACTGGAAATGGAACTGTGGCTGGATGTGGCAGAGCACTAGCCTTGAGCAAAAAGAGCTCAAGGACAGTGCTCAGGCCCTGAGTTCAAGCCCCACAAGCAAAAAAAAAGAAAAAAGAAAAGAAAATGTGATGCATATGCCTGTGTATGTGTGTGCGTGTGTGTGTGTGTGTGTGTGTGCATTTCCACCCATAAAGGGACATGAAATTATGTTTGCAGAAAAAAGATGGAACTGGAGACCATCGTGCTATGCAAAGTAAGCCAGACCCAGAAAGATAAACCCCAAGTTTTCTCTCCTAGGCAGGATCCAGACCCCAAAGAAAATGACATGAAAGTCACAAAGGAAAAGAGAGGGGGATGGCAAGGGAAGGCTATATGATCAAAGTTCGCTCTATGTGTGTGAAAATATTATTATGAAGCCCATTAAAACTGTAAAAAAGGCTGGGAGTATGGCCTAGTGGCAAGAGCGCTTGCCTCCTACACATGAAGCTCTCTGTTCGATTCCCCAGCACCACATATATGGAAAACGGCCAGAAGGGGCGCTGTGGCTCAGGTGGCAGAGTGCTAGCCTTGAGCGGGAAGAAGCCAGGGAAGGTGCTCAGGCCCTGAGTCCAAGGCCCAGGACTGGCCAAAAACAAAAAAAACTGTAAAAAAAAAAAATAAGACAAAGTATAATAAGGAAGGTGGACATGAATGAAGTACATCACATGTCTTCATATAAATAGCTCAAGGAAAGTCCTTTGTACAATTAAAGTATGCTAATAACTAAACACCACGTGGGCACAGTGGAGCAAGACCAGCCCGCCCTCCTCTCCACTCACCCTGCAAAGAGGCCACAAACCGCCCCTTCTGCAACCTCCGCATGGGGACATAAGAAAGCTCTCTCCTTTCTTCTCTTCACAAAGTCCTATCCTTCGGTGCTTTTTTAAAGCAATGGGAAAGCTGAGTAACCGCTTGGCAAGCATTTTATATTCCTTTTTCCATTTCACACTCATGGTGGTTTGGGTCCGTTTGTGCTCAGGATGGTCGCTGGGCATGTCTTTAAATGATGTTGATCATGTCCCTCTTCCATCTTCTCCCTGTCTCTACCAAGCCCACCCATCCCCTCAACAGTTCCATTTCCACATATATACAGTAAATATTATATCCAATGACTCTTCCTCTTTTGATTCATCCATCTCCCTCCCCTTGAGCTCCTCTTCCTCTGATGAAGCATGTTGCAGCTTTTGGTTAAAGTGTAAGTTGGTTGTTCAAAGGAGTCACACATTGGAATCCTCCCCTGCCCGCACCATACTAGTTCCTACATTGTGTCTGCATGATTGGGGCCCTCTATATGTCTAACATAGGTTTATAACTTATAACTAACTTCCACACATGAAAGAAAGTATACGTCCTTTGTCTCTCTAGGCCTCACTTATTTCACTTAACATAATTTTTTCAAGACTCATCCATCTCCCTGCAAATGACCTAATAAAAACCTTAGTGGAACTCACCTGTACCACATTTTTTTGTTTTATTGTTACTGTAGCTTTTGTGTGTGTGTGTGTGTGAGCGCGCGCGCGCGCCAGTACTGGGCTTGAACTCAGGACCTTGAACTCTCATTTAACTTTTTTACTCAAGACTGGTGCTCTAGCATTTAAAGCACAGCTCCACTTCTGGCTTTTTGCTGGTTAGTTGGAAATAAAATGCTTTCAGATCTCTCTCTCTCTCTCCCTCTCTGTCTGTCTTATTCTATACATTCTTTTGTATAGATACCTGTTTCCTTCTCATTGACTAACATGATATCAATAGCTTCAACCCACAGGTCCAAGGGAAAAGGCCAAAGGCAAATTGCTTCCATTACAGACTCCTCCCTCAGGAGTCCTTTTGGAGTGTGAGGGTCAAGTTTACACTTAACCCCAAGTAAATCACCACATAAGCTTGGAGAGATGGCCTAATTAGATCTTATACAGGCTAGAGAGTGAATGAATAAACCACCAGTGATTTTGCACCTGGGAATGGCTGCATCCCTGAAGACAAGGCTCGACCTTGAAGAGCTGTGAGCTCACATCATATATGAGGTCTATAAGATGATATGTTTCATTTAACTGCCTGAGCTGGGGACTTGGTTCAAGTGGTAGATCATCTGCCCAATAAGCATAAGGCCCTGAGTTCAAACCTTAGTGCTGCCTCAAAAACAGAGAAATATTAATTTTTAAGTGCTTGATTTAAGGCTGAGAATGTAGCCTAGCAGTAGAGTGCTTGCCTACCATGCATGAAGCCCTGAGTTTGATTCCTCAACACCACACAAACAGAAAAGCCAGAAGTGGTGCAATGGCTCAAGTGGTAGAGTGCTAGCCTTGAACAAAAAAAGGAAGCCAGGGACAGTGCTCAGGCCCTGAGTTCAAGCCCCAGGACTGGCAAAAAAATGCTTGATGTAAAAGTGACACCTAAACAGAATGTAAATAATTTGAAGTAAATCGCTTAGTAGTAATAGTTGAATCCACAAAGTCAGATTTATTCTTTGAAAGGTAATAGAAAAAGCTAGGCCCCAGTGGTTCAAACCTGGAATCCTAGCTAGTCAGGAGGCTGAAATACAGACGACTGAGATTCAAGGATAGCCAGGGTAGAAAAGTCAAAGAGATACCATCTCTAATTATGCAACCAAAACCAGAACTGGAGGCATGGCTCAAATGGTAGATGTAAGTATCCTTGAACTGATTGGGACACTTAAAAATTAAGTCATTGACTCTAATTGATGGTAACTAACTGAAATTAGTTTCTAAAAAAGATGGGGAGTGCGAAGGATGGGCCCAGCTTCTGTGGTCTTCCACATGCAAAGTGTACATTGGGATAATCAAGAGGCTGCTACAGGAAAAGTATTCCAGCAGCACTGAGGTTTTAATTCAGGGCCTCTCCTCACCTCTGCTAACACTTCTGAGTCATACATTCAGCCCAACTTTTTGCTTATTATTTTGCAGATGGAATCTCAAAAAGTTTTCTGGCCAGGCTGGCCTCAAACTGCCATCCTTCAGATCTCAGCCTCCTGAACAGCTGGGATTACAGGCGTGAGTCACGGGCACCCGGCCTAGTTCCATGTTTCCTTCCTTCTGCCGGTGACGACTGTGGAGTCTGATCATGTCTTCTCAGGGGTTGAAAGGCTCTTGAAGTTTTCTACATTTAATCAGGGCATTCTTTTTTTTTTTTTCAAATTTTTATTATCAAACTGATGTACAGAGAGGTTACAGTTTCATATGTTAGGCATTGGATACATTTCTTGTACTGTTTGTTACCTTGTCCCTCATACCCTCCTCCCTCCTCCCCCTTTCCCTCCCCCCCCCCCCCGCAGGAGGTGTTCAGTTCACTTACACCAAACAGTTTTGCAAGTATTGCTTTTGTAGTTGTCTTTTTTTACCCTGTGTCTCTCAAATTTGGTATTCCCTTTCAATTTCCTACTTCCAATACCAGTATACACGGTTTCCAATATACTCAGATAACATTACAGAGATTGTGTAGGTACAACCACAGGAAGGTAATACAAGAACATCATCAATAATAGAAGCTACAGATACACATGGGACGTTGAAAGTAGTTACAACTGTGATATAACAATCGTTTCCATAACATGGAGTTCATTTCACTTAGCATCATCTTATGTGTTCATAAGGGTATAGCTATTGGGCCTTGTGATGCTCTGCTATGACTTGCCTAAACCTGTACTAATTATTCCCAATAAGGGAGACCATAGAGTCCATGTTTCTTTGGGTCTGGCTCACTTCACTTAGTATAATTTTTTCCAAGTCCTTCCATTTCCTTACAAATGGGACAATGTCATTCTTTCTGATAGAGGCATAAAATTCCATTGTGTATATGTATCACATTTTCCTGATCCATTCGTCTACCGAGGGGCATCTGGGTTGGTTCCAGATTCTAGCTATGACAAATTGTGCTGCGATGAACATTGTTGTGCTGGTGGCATTACTGTGATTTTGTTTGTGGTCTTTTGGATAGATACCCAAAAGTGGGGCTGCTGGGTCATAGGGGAGTTCTATATTTAGCCTTCTGAGGAATCTCCATACTGCTTGCCAGAGTGGCTGAACCAGTTTACATTCCCACCAACAATGAAGTAGGGTTCCCTTTTGGCCACATCCCCTCCAACAATTATTATTGTTAGTTTTCTTGATATATGACATTCTTACTGGGGTGAGATGGAATCTCAATGTTGTTTTGATTTGCATTTCTTTTATGGCCAGTGATGTAGAGCATTTTTTCATATGTCTCTTGGCCATTCTCATTTCCTCATCAGAGAAGTCTCTTTGTAAGTCTTTAGCCCACTTGATGAGTGGGCTATTGGTTCTTTGCGGTTTTGTTTTGGAGGAAGGTAATTTTTTTTAGTTCTGCATATATTTTAGATATGAGGCCTTTGTCTGTTGAATGGCCAGTAAAGATCTTCTCCCAGTCTGTGAGCTTTCTGTTTATCTTGCGAGCTATGTCCTTGCGAGCTATGTCCTTTGCCGTGCAGAAGCTCTGCAGTTTGATGCAGTCCCATTTGTCCAACCTTTCTTTGATTTGTAGCCTTTCTGGGTCTTTGTTAAGGAAGTTCCGTCCTGCGCCAAGGAGCATCAGGGCATTCTTATCTAGACAGATAAGCTTATATATACGCACATAGAATGGTTTCTACATAAGGGCTGCAACACATGCACTAATTATGGGATTACTACATACTTCTAGGTTTCAACAAAATGCCTATTGCTGTTTATCAGTCAGCAGCTATTCACTGCTCGATCCAAGGCCACGTGTTGAGTTGAGGACATGCAGAAGAGGAAAGGGCGCAAGGCTCCAACCTCGGGAGTTCTCAGGCACAGAAAGGGAAGCCCTCGTCTAGGAAGGTGGACCACAGTGAAGGGAGAGCAGAGTGCTTGTTGTGACGCGGGTGGCATCGGCCTAGCAGACATCCTGGGTTCCGGGGGCTGGAAATCCCAGCCTGGGGCAGCACACACTCTACTGAGGGGGGGCTTGAGGCCAGTGGGAGGGAAGAACGACCCCAAATGAGGGGAGCCAACATAGTGTCAGGGCGCACACCTGTAATCCTAGCGACTCCGGAAGCTGGGATTTCAGGGTCACCATCCAGAGCCAGCCTGGGCAGAAAACCCATGAGACTGATTTCCCATGAACCAGAAGAAAATTTAAAAAGTGGGGTAGAAGTGTAGCTCAAGTGGTAGAGTGCCAACCTGGAGCCAGAAAAAAAGGAAGGTCCTGAGTTCAAGCCCCAATATAGACACACACACACACACACACACACACACACACACACACACACACTGTAGGAGAGAAAGAAGCACACCTATGGGAGTCCTGTGAGCCATTCTAAAGAATCTCACCCTTCACAACTCGTGCTGGGGTGCGGGAGAAGGAGCCCAGGGCCAGTGTCACGGAACCCCACGCCCAGGCCGAGCTTATAATGGACACAAAGGGAGCAGAGTTTTGTACAAAGCAACAGCATAAGCTGTTTATATAAGAGGGCCAGGCTTGGGGCTCCTCTAGCCCCCTGTGGCATTTGTGATTCCTCTCCCTCACCCTCAGAAGCGTTTCGTGGTCCTTCGGCTGGGTTTTAGCACCTCGAGCTCATCCAGTCCTTCAGATTTGGAGGCCAAAACACAAGAAGCTGGGCAGCAGGCAGAAGCCAGGACCAGCTTCTCACATGCCGGGGCTCCTGGCAAACAAATTTCGGACAACTCCAGAAGCACGACAGTCCTACAGGAGTGATGCATCTAAACCCTCTCCTCAGTGAATTACAGATTCCTTTGCTCTCTCTCTCTTTTTCCCCATAGGAAAAAAATATATATTATTGTTTCTTTCTGATTATGTAAATAATATATTTGTAAAAAAATTTAAATCTAGGGCTGGGGATATAGCCTAGTGGCAAGAGTGCCTGCCTCGAATACACGAGGCCCTAGGTTCGATTCCCCAGCACCACATATGCAGAAAACGGCCAGAAGTGGCGCTGTGGCTCAAGTGGCAGAGTGCTAGCCTTGAGCAGGAAGAAGCCAGGGACAGTGCTCAGGCCCTGAGTCCAAGGCCCAGGACTGGCCAAAAAAAAAAAAATTTAAATCTACCAAAATGTGAAGAAATAAAGACACCTAGAGCCCCAAGGCCTCTGAGATAACCACCATTTCTAATTTTAGATCCTCCTTTTCCGGCTTCTCTCATATGTGTATATATCTTGTGATATATGCATATATATCTTGTGACTTTATTTTAGCTACTTATTTATTTTTGTGTCAGTACTGAGACTGTAGGGCCTGCATGCTATCTCTCCGATTACTTTGCTCCAGCTGGTCCTCAACCACTTAAGTTGCACCACTACTTTTGGCTTTTTGCTGGTTCGTTGGAGATAAGAGTCTCTTAGATTTGTTTTCCTGGGTTGACTTTGAACTCCAGTCCTCACTGTCAGCTTCCTGAGTAACTAGGATAAGGGGTGTGAGCTTCTGGCATCTGGCTTCACATACATCATGAGTGTGTGTGTGCACGCACACAAACATGTGCACATGTGCTATTAATAGGGCTGGAACTCTGGGCCTCAAACTCTTCCATAGCTTTTCTCACTCAAAGCTGGTACTCTACCACCTGAACCATATCTCCACTTCCAGTGCTTTACTAATATCTGACACATAATAAGTACTCCATAAATACTAGCTGTCATTCTACAAAATTATGGCAGAATGACTTACACATGGAGATTTCCCTATGATGCATAACTTAGGGGGCAAAAATGTGATACCAAGGTTTCAGTTCTGTCAATCCAACAATGGTAACAAAAATGTTCTGCAAATGGAGCATATGCCTAATAAGTTTATGAGGCTATAGGAATATAGAGAATATTTACCAGCTATGTACAAAGAGGAATACTGACAGCTGCAAAAGAAGAGAAGACAAATTGGAAAACAAAATATCTAAAGAAAATAACATTTATATTACCAACACATTATCAGTAAAATAATTATAGTCACAAGATAATGACAGGTACCGGTCACTCACAGTTGTAATCCCAGCTACTCAGGTGACTGAGATCTGAGGATACAGCTTAAAGTCAACCTGGGCAGAAAAGTCTGTGAAATTCTTATCTCCAATTAACCAGCAAAAATCTGGAAGTAGAACTGTGGCTCAAGTGGTAGAGTGTCAACTTTGAGTAAAGAAAGCCAAACAAAAGCACCAGGCCTGGCTTCAAACCCTACTATGGCACAAAAAGAAGAAAGAGAGAGAAAGAGGGAAGAAAGAGAAAGAGGAAAGAAAGAGAAAAAACAAAGGAAGGAAGGAAGGAAGGAAGGAATCTTATTCATTCTTGTAGAGTGAAACACTAAAAAATATTTTCCAAAATGTCATAAGCATTAGAACAAATAATAAAACTGCATGGCCCAACATTCATTTGACACCTAAATTCTCAAATATAACTATAGCACAGTTTCCTTAACATTTTGAAAATAGATTCATTTGAAAAGTCTAAGACATTCGGAGCTTCTCAAAAAGTTTATCAACTTAGAACTTCAGGATGAAAAATTTGCTTATGGAAGCAATCACTTTGATTTAAAAAAGATTCTAACTCCTAGAGTGATCGGTCTACACCAGTGCTAATGCAGAATCTGTTAAGGATGTCTATCTTCTCTGAGACAGAGATATCCGATTTAAAAAATCAAATGTGTATATCCTACAAAATTAAGAAGAGTGAAGGAACAGGGGTAGGGGAGAGGTGGGTGAGAATAGTGAACTTGATCAGGATATATTATATTCATAAAATATTTGTTAAATGACAAGTCTTGTGTACAACTGCTTGAAGATAATAATAAAGAGAAAAATCAGATGTGTATTGGGAAATCCATGTCTGGATGTAAGAGATCTGTCTGATGTTTATCTGACGACAGTCTTAATGTGGGACTATATTTTACACTCACTCTGTGAGACAAAAAGACCTGGGATGAAACAGGTACCAAACACTGGACAATATATTTCCTCATAAAACAAATCTGCTTAACTAATAATAACATTGAAATAAAATGGTTTCAGTTTTGCATTGAACTATATACCATGAACTTCCTCAACATAAAAGGATTAAAAGTAAGCATTAGAAGATATTTACAAACTCTCTTTCAACTCTATCCGGCAGGTCTCTCTCTCCTTCTCTGGGATGTGAGT
The DNA here is from genome assembly GCF_023159225.1 of Perognathus longimembris pacificus. Lineage (NCBI taxonomy): Eukaryota > Metazoa > Chordata > Mammalia > Rodentia > Heteromyidae > Perognathus > Perognathus longimembris. Next base: position 2,440,871 of record NC_063184.1, on the reverse strand, counting down.
GGTCCAAGTTCACTGCCAAGTGCACACTACTGTAGGAACAGCTTTGTTCAACAAACATCACCTTTCTAACGCCCCTGACGACCCACAGGTGTTTTGCATAACGCACAGCGAGGCAAACTAGAGGCTTGGCTTTCTGCTTACAAGTCTTTAGGGTCTTGTGTAGAGCCACATACATCCTTAGGCTCTAAAAACTCATAGTTCAAAAAAGAGTAATAAAATAAAAGCAGTAGAAAGAGACTTAAAAGTTGTATACTGGACAATTAAGTAGCTATGCAAAGATGTCTTAGGCAAATATATTAAAACCTTGTGTTTACATGTAGTCTGCTATTGAAAATAGCACAGATAGAAGATAAAACCTCCTGAATCCCCTCAAAAATATTTATCACAAAACAAAAAGGCCCAATATAAACCCAGGAAGAAGTATAAAAGACACAGGTTTGTTTTTTCTTTTCTTTTCTGTTGGAATTTAGCCATTTATCCTAAACTTGCCAAACTTTAGAGATGGTTCAGAGAATCTAAATTCCTTGATTTCATTGCTCTGTAGTTTGAAATGATTTTGAGGATTCTTTTTAATTCATTTCTTTCTTATCCCCCATTTCCCTGAGACTTGCCTACATAATTAATAGGTACCTGGGTTTATCATTGCTTTTCTATAAAGCTAAATTGCAACTAAAGATTTCTGATATGCTTCAGGCCCTTTTTTTTAATCTAAAACTCTATGTCACGAAATAAATCATTCACTGGAGTTATTAAAAAGCTCACTGTACAGAAGGGGAAATTACACACACCATTATTTGTGGGTGTACAATGTTTTAATCTCCTTTTCTTAAACTTCTAATGAACTCTTTTGGTATCATACAGAATTTACATGATTTCAAATGGCTCCAACCCTTTAATAACAATATTTAAATAAGATTTCATTCTAACATGCCTTTTTGCTAGCATTTCTTAAACAAATGTAGAAAAATACTACCATACAAAAATGCTCTTGCTGCCTTGTGTGATGGTGTAAAATCGCTATCATTTGGTTTGCAAGAATGGGGGGAAGGCAGCACTTAAGAGTTCTTCTTGGCACGTAAGCAACTGGAGAGAGTGGATGTTTGGAGAAGTAGGAAAGCACGGGAAGAATTCCCTGGGGGTAGAACATTCTGTATGGAGGAAGAAAGGAAGTCCCCCCACAGTCAGGCACATTCTCTTCCCGCCATCTTTGTGCACACAGTGGATACTTGAACAGTGGAACTAGAGAAAGATATGAGTGCACTTGCTAACAGGATTGAAGAATCCTGGATTCCACTGTGGCTTCTGCAGCTTCCTGTTCTCTGCTATGGACCAATTCCTCATCCTGCCACGCACTTCCCCAATCAAGAGTGGCCCAGCTCCATTTGAGAGACAACGGATAAAAAGACGAACGATTCCAAAAGTGATACTTACAAAACCATTTGGTGTAAACCAACTGCACAACTCAAGGGGGAGAGGGAAAGGGGGAAGAGGGAGGCAAGGGAAAAAATGAAGGAAGAGGTAACAAGTTGAACAAGAAATGTACTCACTGCCTTACATATGAAACTGTAACCCCTCTGTACTTCACTTTGACAATAAAGGGAAAAAATATTTAATAAAAAAAAAAAAAAACAGAGTGGCCCATCTTTGGAACTGGGAGAGGTGAAGGGAGAAGATGAACCAGGTAACCTTGATCAAAATGCAAACCCTTTGGGTAACTACTTAAAGTTGACTTTAAAAAAATCAGAATGATGGGCTGGTGATATAGCCTAGTGGCAAGAGTGCCTGCCTCGGATACACGAGGCCCTAGGTTCGATTCCCCAGCACCACATATACAGAAAACGGCCAGAAGCGGCGCTGTGGCTCAAGTGGCAGAGTGCTAGCCTTGAGCGGGAAGAAGCCAGGGACAGTGCTCAGGCCCTGAGTCCAAGGCCCAGGACTGGCCAAAAAAAAAAAAAATCAGAATGCAAAAAAGTAAAACAAAAACCCGAAAGAGTGACCAGCCCATTCCAGTGAGAGCAGAAATCATCTTAGAACTCAATGTCTTGTTTTTGGAAAATGAGTTGTGATCTGATGGACAAAGCGTCATTCCTGTGGGTCTCTAATACTTCTCTGACATGAGATCCCATCATTTCATCCATCACTTAATAACAATTAATGCGTCAATTCCAATAACAGGCCCAGGGCAGAGGGCCAGGGAGGGAGAGACACGGAGATGAATGGCAAGCCCTGGGCTCTGCTCTGGACATTCCAGGAGGGGGTAAATGAAGAAATGAGAGATTGTCAAGATAGGAATGTAGACTGTCACTTCTTCCTGGCGCTTGGGAGGCTGAGATCTGAAGATCACAATTCAAAGCCAGCACTGGCAGGAAAGTCTGTGACACTCTTATCTCTCACCACCAAACGTGGTTGAAGACTAGCCTTGCACAAGAAAGCTCAGGGACAGCACCCAGGCCCTGCATTCAAGACCCAGGACTGGCGCATACACACACATACACACACACACACACACACACACACACAATGGAATTTTTCCTTGTACTTCCTTTTTCACGTGTAACCAAGCCCACATGTTCAACACCATGTGAATGAATGTGATGAAGAGAGGATTATAAAAAATATTCCCTTTAATCGTCAGGTGGAGGAAGCCTTCAGGGGTCACATGGACCCGGTGCCTCGCACTTGCTGGGGTGGGGGGGACACCCCAGGGTGAGTGCCACCCACTGCCCTGCCTGCACGGGGAGACCCCCAGGAGGCCCCCTCTGCGCCACACCAGGCAAAGGATGCCCAACTCCAGGCCCCGGGGAACTTCAGAAACCACCCAAGAGCTGCTTGCTGGTACCCCACACCTGCGATCCCGGCCGCTCAAGAAGCTGGCGGTTCAAAGCCAGCCCGGCCAGGAAAGTCTGTGAGACTCCTCCGCTTAACCAGAAAAACATGCCAGAAGGGGAGCTGGGCCTCAAGGGGTCTTGGATAAAAAAGCTCAGAAACAGGGTCCAGGCCCTGGGTTCAAGTCCCACAATGGTGGACACACAATACATACAAACATGCATGCATACATACATACATATACACATGTACATGCATACACATGTACATGTACACACATACATGCACACATACACACATGCATACCTACACACACGTACTTGCACACGCGTACATACCTACACACATGTACATGCACACACATACATACCTATACACACATACATGCACACACATACATAGGTAGGAGATGGGGAGGAGAGGAAGGGGAAGGGAGGGAGAAAGAGAGAGGGAGGAAGGAAGGTTGGGAACTCCTCCTTGGGCTTGCAGGCCTCTGGCCTGGCTTGTGGGGAGCCCGGGAGACCTCGCCCAGCCCCCCGCAGGCCGGGCCCTGCATTTTGACCCAGTCTTTGGCAAGGATCCAGGCCACACAAGCGTGGAAGGCCGGGCAGGGCGGGCATGGGGAGCCCACAGACACCACCGAGCCATGGCAACCGGCTGGAGAGGGGCCCTGCCCGCAACTCCCCATGGCAGGGCGAGTCTTCAGAAGGCCTGTGCTGGCCTGTGCTCCCGGGCCTTGTTGGACTGGATCACAGGCTCAGGTCCCATCATGGGCCACAATGGCATCGGCTGCACAACATGCTGCTTGAGTTCAAAGCCCAGCCCGGTTCCATCAGCCCCAGTCTCTGCTCAGCCACACGGTGGAGAGACCAGGAGGGACTGGTCAAGCCAGTTACCAAGCAAACGCTGGGCACTCTCCAGGAACCAAGAAGTAATTAGCTTGTAAACTGCAGACATTTCTTCTTCTGACATTTCCCTGCCCACCACAGCTCAGGTCACTGCCAAGGGGGCTGCCATCAAAGGGCCAGCCCCCCATAACTGCTTCTCCTTCCTAAGAAAGAACAACCAAACATTAACCCTTTCCAGCCTCAACTAGACTTCTCTCCAAGCAAATAAACTGACTCATTAGAAGGAGAAAGGCTCAGCAAAAGGCAGACAAAACTAAAGGTTAACAGAGCACCAATGGCTCACGCCTGTAAGCCCAGCTACTCAGGAGGCTGAGATCTAAGGATTGTGGTTCAAAGCCAGCGCTGGCAAAAAAAAAAAAAAAAAAAAAAAAGCCCATGAGACTTTGATCGCCAGTGAACTGGCAAAAAGTTGGAAGTGGATCTGTGGCTCAAATGGTAGAACATTTGCCTGCAGGAAAAAAGAAAAAAACCCACAGGACCCAGGCCCTGAGTTCAAGCCCCAGTACCATCAATCAGACAAAAAAATAAGTAAGGTTAGACAGCTGGAGGAACAGGACACTTTCCCAGCTTGGTGTGTAGCTATTAGGAGGAAGTACCAAGTTTCCAGCGGCCATGATCACCCTGTAACAGAGCAAAGCAAGGGAAAGGGAAAGCACACACTGAAAGCCCAGTTTCTGTTAGATCAACCATTGCTTTTTCAAGGCCAAAGACTCATTTAAATCCTGACTAGATAGGGACAGATGCCACCTCTTCATTTATGTATCTGTATATTTACTTATTGTGCACAGGTCCTGGAGCTTGAACTCAGCAGGGATGCTGTTCCTTACTTTTTACACTCAAAGCTGGTGCTCTACCTCTTGAGCCAAAGCTCCACCTCTGGCATTTTGCAGGTTAATTGGAGATTCGAGTCTCATGGACTTTTTCTACCTGTGCTAGCTTTGAACCTGTCTCCTCAGCTCTCAGCCTCCTGAGTTGCTGGGATTACAGGTGTGAGGACCCCACCCCTGGCTCTACCTCTCTTACAATGGAATTCTTTGCAAGTGCTTTTCCATAATGCATCCTTTGCCTCCAACAATTGTATGGCTTCATATGTGAGCTGTGTCCTATTCTTATAAAGCAAGATTTCCACATTTTCCCTGATGATTTCACCAGGCTCTGAAGAGTAAACTGCTCGTTGTAACTCTACCCACCCATCATTTCCCATTCCCTTGTTTCTCAAACTTCCAAATGCCCCAGTTCTGTACTGATCAACAATCCATGAAAAACCATGCAATTAAACATGCTTTAGAGGAGTCTCAACTGAGCCTACTCCTGGCTGATCTTGTTATATTTGAAAGAGATCCTACATGTTTTCTGCTTTGACTATTAATGCATCACACTGGCACAAAACTTGACACATTTCTCCTCTCCTTCTCCCCCTGGTGCCAGTAGAGGTAAGAGAAGAAAAAGAACAAATTTGGGTTTCACATAGTCTACAAAGGATGGGTCCAGGAAAAAAAAGTCATTCTCTCATCCATGTATTTGATATGCAAGTATTTATCTAACAAAGTAAATCGCATTGGGCATACTCTCCCCAGGCTGTGTCCTCACTTATAAAATAACCTGCTAGAAAACACATAACTAGCTGGATGCCAGTGACTCACGCCTGCACTCCTAGCTCCTCAGGAGGCTGAGATCTAAGAGTCACCATTCAGGGCCAGCCCAGGAAGACAAATCCAAGAGACTCTTGTCTCCAGTTAACCAGCAAAAAGCCCAAAGTGGAGATGTGGCTAAAATGGTAGGGCAACAGCTTTGAACCAAAAGCTATGGGTAGCTGAGTGATTCTGGTTCACACCTATAATCCTATCTACTCAAAAGGCTGAGATCTAAGGATCAAGGTTCAAAGCCAGCCCTGGCAGGAAAATCCTTGAGACTCTTATCTCCAATTAACCACCCAAAAGCCACATGTAGAGCTCTGACTCAAGTGGTAGAGTGCTAGCCCTGAACAAGAAAGCTTAGAAACAGTACCCAGGCCCTGAGTTCAAGCCCCAGGAACAGCACAAAAAGGAAAAAAAGGAAAAAGATAGTGAGAAAGAGTCAGAGAGGGAAAGCTCAGGGCTGGGAGTGGTAAGAATTTGCAGCTTCAAGAATAACAAGGAAACTGAGAAGACTTTGACTTCATAACACAAAGATTGATTTACTAAAGGAGGAGAAGTAGAATATTACTTTGGTTTATGTTGTTAAATGCTCAAATTTTATAAAAGCTCTTGAAAAACAAACAGCACACTTGCAGGTACTAGGGCCAAATTTCTCTAGTCCTAGCTAATCACGAGACTGAGATCTGAGGATCATGGTTCATAGCCAGCCAGGGCAGGAAAATCCTTGAGACTCAATCTCCAATTAACCGCCAAAAACCAGAGATGGAGCTCTGGCTCAAGTTGTGGAGTACTAGTTTTGAGCAAAAAAGCTCAGGGATAGTACCTAGGCCCTGGACCAACACACACACACACACACACACACACACACACACACACACACACATACACAGAGAGAGAGAGAGAGAGAGAGAGAGAGATTTAATATCTACCTGGAAATGCACAATATAAACTCCTTCTTGCTCCCAATTTTGGTGGACTTGTTGGAACATTCACCCTGTCCAAAACCTCCTTTCTGTCCTTCTTTCCTAACACTGTGACCACCTTATTTCATCCAGTGACATCAGCTGCAATGCAGGTCCCGGACTAGGTACGACCTCTCATCATCCCACTCCCAAAGTCTTGACACACCCAAGATTCTCCTCCCACCTGCCCAGGGGTATGCAGGGCAGGTCCTCAATCTCTCCAGGAACCCCTAGTCCCCATTTATTTCCTTCACATAAACAAGCCCAGTCTACATCTCCCACCAGTTCCTACCTGAAGCAGAGGCCCTACCTGCCTCTCATAGACTCGTGTTGTCTTCTCTCCTAGTTAGATCCCGGGCTGTTAGTAGTCATACTGAAACCCAGAACCAAGTGCAATCGTCCTTGGTCCTCTCCAGGCGACTGAGGAGGCCCACCAAGAGGGCTGGCTCCGATGGGATTCCTGAACCTTTGGCCAATCTGTCCTTCTAACTACGAGGCAAGCGTGGTGGACAGGGCCCAGCAGCGAGCATGGCCCAGGCTAACCACGGGATCACAACATGGAAGCGGGAGCAGAGGAGCAGCCGGATGCCTGAGCAGAGCTCCAAGCCCAGGCTGCCGCAGCCGCCCCAAGCCAATCCTCTCCTCCATGCCAGGTCTACGTGACTCACAGTGGCATGTAAACTAGAACTCACAATGTTCTGTTCTCAAAATCATTGGTAGTTTCCATGTTCCAATGAAGCAAACTCCAAACTCTTTGGGTCAACACCCACGAAAATCCCTAATCTAGACTTCTCTTCCATTCCCCATCTTTTTCTCCTATTCCTTCCCATCATGAAATTTAGGGTACGGAAAACCAAAGCATCAACATGGTTCTGAAGTAGATCCCTCACCATGAGTCCTGAAGAGAGATGGGAACTCTAGAGATGACCTGAAATAGAACCTCAGGAAACATCTCTCTACAGCCACAGGGGTTACAGTGCTTCTTGTAAGAGGCCCCCTCTTTCTGGTTTGAAACTAATGTCATGGTAGGCTTTCCATAACTGCGGCAAATACCTGAAAGAAACAACTTAAAAGAGGAAAATGTATTTGGGCTCATGGTTCAGATGATGCTTGCTTGGCCGTTGCTGCGGGTCTGTGGTAGGACATCGTGGCAGAGAAGGTGGAGTAGAGCAGAGCTTTTCACCTCATGGTGACCCGGAGGCAGAGAGAGACAGTGACAAGGATCCAGGGACAAGATGCCCTTCAAAGGCACACCCCCCGAGATTACTTCCTCCCCCAAGGCCCGCCTCCCACAGCAAATTACAAATGCATCCACAGATTAATCCTCTGGTGAAGTCAGAGTCCTCAGAGTCCAGTCACCTCTCAGTACTCATGCTGGTGACAAGCCTTCCAACATGAGCCCTTTCAGAAACACTTTCTATAAAAGCCATAGCCAGCCACATCTTACACAAAATTCCAGTGCATCAAAGAAGAGCTGCTCTGCCTGGATTTGATTCCTAGTGCATGAGTGCACACACGCGTGCACACACACACAAAGGAAAAAAGAAGGAAGGAAGAAAGGAACAGGTATAAAAGGGGGAGGCCAAGGGAGAGGCGGGACAGGAAGAAGGGAAGGGAAGGGAAGGGAAGGGAAGGGAAGGGAAGGGAAGGGAAGGGAAGGGAAGGGAAAGGAAGGGAAGGGAAGGGAAGGGAAAAGTACAGGGCTGCTCTGATTTGAAAACCAGAAGCCTGGCCCAAATTTTTATTTTGTTTCTTTAAAGATGAGGGGGGAAAAGCCCAGTGCTGGTGGCTCACACTTGTAATCCTTACTACTCAGGGGGTTGAGATCTGAGGGTCATGATTCAAAGCCAGCCCGGGTAAAGGTTGCCCAAGACTAGTGAGTAGCTGGCTCCAAACTTGAACCCAGGTTTCCCACTCTCTTCCTCTCATTATTTTCCCCAATGAGTGATACAAATAGAGGTGCTCACAAAAGGGCAAAGTAAGAGCAGGTCTTCAGATACTGTATTTATTCATCAAGACAACTGGACAAGGACTTCCAGAGCTTCTTAATACAGCCCAACAAAATAGAAAACAGTGTCCTAGGGTGAGTGCCTAACCAATCTGGAATTTTCCGAGCATCCAAATACTTCCCATTCAGATCTGTGCTCAAGGAGGCGGCAGCAATTAGTTCAGTCTGTAAAAGTGAGATTGTGTATGGAGTCCATGGGTGTGCCTTCCCATGATACTCATAAAATCCTACTGGCTGGTGTTGCGCATGATTAAAAACAATATCAAAATCTTGGCTAACCTGGAAGAAAACCCCACTCTGTCCTGCTGTTCAGTCATCCTGAGGAAGTTCACCAACCTCATGTGGCCAGTGGAGCCAAAGGCGCCTGGGCTTGTAGCCCTGGAGAGCTGGGGAAATCTTAACTACAGGGTTGCACTTCAGGAAAGCCCATTCCCTGCACAGGACAGAGACAAAGGTTACTCCTGGACACAGAAGGAAGGCCAGGGTCCACTGTGCACATTGAACTGTGGTGGATGAGGTCTCTCCTGTCTACTTCCACACTTAAGAGCGGAACAAAGGGCACCTCCGAGATGAAGGGGCCTAAGGATACATTAACCAGGACCTGATGGTGGAGTCCAGAGGAAGTCAGGGGAGACCCCGAACTTGAGGAGGTTCCGGAGGACAGGGGAAGCTGAAGAGTGCTGTCGTGAGTGTCCTTCATGTCCAGCCCAGGCTGGAGCCCAGGGGGAGGCTGAGATCAGAGGATTCAGATTCAAAGCCATCCTGGCCAGGAAAGTCCATGACATGGCGCTCATCTTCCACTGACCAGCAAAGCGCCAGAAGGGGCAGGCCTCCAGCCTTGAGTGCCCAGGCCCTGAGTTCAAGTCCCACTAGAGGTGGACGACAACGGGCAGCGCTGGCTTTCATCAGACACGAGCAGGTTGAGCTCCTATAGTTCCGGCTGGATGGTAGCGCGCCGGCCCCGGGGCGGGGGTCCAGGGCGCGGGGGTCCAGGGCGCGCGCTCCAAGGGCTCCTTGGGCGGCTCCAGCCCTGGCTGCGCTCTGGCGGGGGGTTGGGGGGTGCTCTACACCCAGCGGCCTCCATCCCCGCCCCCACCAGGCCGCTCCTGCCGTGTGCCCCACTGGGACCCAGTGGAGGTGGATGGGTGGAGGTGGATGGGTGGAGGTGGATGGGTGGAGGTGGATGGGTGGAGGTGGATGGGTGGATGGATCCGTGGCGCCCGGAGCACACGGGGAGCGCGAGTGACCACCAGGCCCAGCTCCCTGGGACACCCTGGGACACCCAGGGGGCACCCCAGCGGGCCCTGCTGCAAGGTCCTGGGGTCCCCCTCACCCCAAGCAGAAGGAGGCCAGGCACGGGGGGAGGCAGGGCGGACAGCGGGCAGGATCCTTCCCACCCCCCACCCCACCAAGACCGTGTCCCAGCCAAAGCCTCTCCCCTCCCCTCCCCTCCCCCGCCAAGGCCTCCCTGCCCAGCTGGGGCACCTGGGAATGTGGGGTGCAGGCTGGGAGGCCCCGGGGAAGGGAGGGGAGGGGAGGAGAGGGCCGGGGTGGCGGGGCTGAGGGCCCAAACTTTTCTCTTGAAGGAAGGGGGGAGGGGAGGGGTGGTATTTCTTTTATTTCTTTCATTTGCTTTTGTTTGCCTGCAAAGGTACTTGAGGTGCACGCGCACACACGTGCGCACACACACGTGTGCACACACACGTGCACACACACCCGCATCCTACAGGGCTCCGAAGTCACTGCACCTGCTTCCGCTGTGTCACAGCGAGATGACGCACAGTGTGTAACTCTGGGCATTGTGCAAGGCCTTGCACGGCCCTGGGGAGATGCGGGGAGAGCCGTCTGTCAATCATTCACCCATTTTTGACCTTCTCTATCTGCACCCCAAGTCTGTCCTAAGACCAAACGGGGGACTGTTGATAGCCTGGTCATAATTAATGAGCAAAATCTGATACTACCAAGCAAATGTCCCCCAGGGCTTAGTTCTGACCTGACAATCCAGAGATAGGGTTGGGGGGGGTGTACCTTCAGGAAGGAGAGGACCTGGTACCTTGAGGATTACCACTTAACTGGAAAAAGAAGAAAAAATCAGATAATATCCTTTCTGCCATCCTTTAATACTTTAAGGAGTTCAAAGGTTTTCCAAGCCTGCAGCGCTAGGCAATGATAATTACACAGTAAAATACCTCAGGTTAATGAATAACCTCTAAAGGAAGTTACTTCATATAATGACAGCAATTTCTCTGAACTAAATGTTAATAATAAGGCCTGTAATACTAGGAGAAGGAAATGGCAGCAATTGGCAAATGAAACTTTTGTTGCTTGGTAACCAAACTTAAGGTCTGAATATTCTCTTTACTGGCCTGGAAAGGAAGAAAAGGGGGAGGGATAGGTGGGAGGATTACAGTTGCCACCTGCAGAGGTTCAAATGCACACAGCCTTCAGAAACCAACAGCTGTCCAGATGCTCAAAAAGTGTAAGCATACTCAGGAAGCTGAGAGCTGAGGATCCTGGTTCAAAACCAGCCCCGGCAGGTAAGATTCTTTTCTCCAATAGACTACCAAAAGAGCCAGAAGTAGAGCAGTGGTTCAAGTGGTAGAGCCCTAGCCTTGAGCACAAAAGCTCATGGACAGTGTCCCAGCTCTGAGTTCAAGCCCCAGGACCAGAAAAAAAATGTGGAAGCAGCCAGGAACTGGGGGCTGGTTAAGCCTATAATCCTAGCTACTCATAAGGCTGAGGTCTGAGGCTCAAGGTAGGAAGCCAGTAAAGGCAAGAAAGTCCTTGATACTCTGCTCTCTAATTAACCACCAAAAGGCCAGAAGTGGAGGTGTGGCTCAAGTGGTAACACACTAGTCCTGAACAAAAAAGCTCAGGGACAGTACCCAGGCCCTGAGTTCAAGATCCAGAATGGGTACCAAATAGTGGCCAATGGCTTTATTAGCAGAAGGAAGTTGGAGCAGGAGAGGGCAGAACCAGCACCCAAAGGTGTCATTTGTGAAGAGAATGAGGGCCATCTAGTTCACAGTATCTGGTAGCAACCAGCACTGTACAAACAACCTTCCAGCCAAGGCCACCCAGCCATCGAGTCCTCTCCTTCCGCCGCTGGGTTTTTGTTTGTTCTAACAGAGACATAAACTTTGAACCTCCTATTGGTTTGTTCAATTTGGGAGCAACTGTAGGACTGGAGAGATGAATTAGAAGAGAAATAAAATCAAGATAACCCAACAATGAAAAGTTCCTTTAAGATGAAAACACCACACATTTGAGCAGTTGGCATCAATTACTTTTTCAGGTAATTAGTGCCCGTCTTAATCTAAAGATCTAGAGACAGCCATTGACCAGCCGGAAATGCCTGACAAGGTTGTGATTACTTTAAATCATTACTCACAGATTCCACGAGAGGCTTAGATAAGGCTGGGAGTTGTAAATCCTGTTTGTCTTCTGGCAGCAAATCTGCCTTGGTATTCCACCTTACCTTCACAGCTCTTATAAAATGCTGACTCCCGGGTGGGAGGGGCAGCTAAGTGATAGATCCCTAGTCTTCTGTCTACTGCTCATGAGTCTCTAGGTTCAATTCCCAGCACTGGAAAAAAAAGGGAGGTAGGGAGGCGAAATCTACGGGTCCCAGCTCCTGGACAGTGATCTAGGACAGATACCCAGAAATGTCACCTTAATTGTGTGTGTGTTCTCTCTTTTTTTTTTTTTTTTGGCCAGTCCTGGGCCTTGGACTCAGGGCCTGAGCACTGTCCCTGGCTTCTTCCCGCTCAAGGCTAGCACTCTGCCACTTGAGCCACAGCGCCGCTTCTGGCCGTTTTCTGTATATGTGGTGCTGGGGAATCGAACCTAGGGCCTCGTGTATCCGAGGCAGGCACTCTTGCCACTAGGCTATATCCCCAGCCCCCTGTGTGTGTGTGTTCTCACTGCCAGCCAGGTGTGGCGGTCTCTGCACTCAGTCACAACAGGAGACGTTAGGGGTTTAAACAAAGCCACAGTGGACTTCGTTTGCACTGAGTTTCCTTCTCTTTTTTCCTCTCTAAAACAAATGGACATGGATATTTTAATGAGAAAGCGCAACATGCTCCAAAGGTATTATTTTCTCATGTGTTATCTTTTAATACTGAAAATGTCTTGTACAGTTATAATATCCCAGGTCCAGATGGGAAATGAAGCTCTAAGTGGCAGGGATGGGCGGTGTTGGGAGAGATGGGGGAGAACGATAGATAGAAGAGATGACATTGACCAGGAAGCCGTGTGCTCGTGAACTGCCATGTGGAATGGAAATCCCTCTGCACCACTAATCAGGAAAAAAGGAGAGTTTTATCATCAAATGCTCAAAACAGCTGACTTTCCCCCTGTGTGGAATCTTCCGAAATAGTCCAATGAAATATTTGCCTTAAGACACTTACGCAAAACATCAGAGAGTTTATCTTCTCGTTGTGTTTGTTTTCTCATGGTGTGCTAAAGAACTGAGTTCTAGGAGTTGGCCATTGCATTTTGAAGCCTCCGGTAGGTGTCTCTTGCTGTTTCCCTTTACCTTTGTCTTCTGTCTACAACTCTGATTTCTCTAACAACAACAATAATACTCCCATGCTATTTAGTAATGAGTGTTAACAATGTAATATTACTTGGTCAAATAACACAATTTGTGTGTGTGTGTGTCTGTGTCTGTGTCTGTGTGTGTGCCAATACTAGGGCTTAAGCTCAAGGCTTCACTCACTTGGCTTTTTACTCTCAAAGCTGGTGCTCTACCATTTGAGCCATACCTCCATGTCTTGCTTTTTGCTGGTTAATTGGAGATGAGAATCTTGAAAGCTGAATCTACCTGGGCTGGCTTCAAATCTTGATCCTCAGATCTCAGCATCATGAGGAGCTAGGGTTACAGGTGTAAGCACCAGAAACCTAGCTGGCTTATGGAACCCAATTTGGTATCAAAGGTGATGAGATATGGAGAATAGAGAACTATTCTTAAACTGATATAGCAGTGTTCTTGCTGAAACAGATTTTGTCAGTGCTCTGGTTTGAATATCCTCCAAAGCTCCTGTGTTCGAACTTTCATCTCCAAATGCATGTCAATGGTCATTTGGGGAGGAGGCCCTTGCAAGGGAAATTAGAATTGAGGTCAAGAGGGCCTTCATAACGGCATCAGTGACTTTATTAGATGAGGAAGAGGCCTGAGTTAGCATGCCTGCTCGACCTTGCTTACGGTGTCCATGTCAGTAAGGACCCCACAAAGCCTTCACAAAATCACTGAGAAAATACTGGCTTCAGGTTCTTAAACTCCCCAGCCTTGAGAGCCCTGAGCCAATAAACTTCCATTCTTCATAAACTATCCAGTCTCAGGCATTTTATTGTAGCAATGGAAAATAGAGTAAGACCATAAAAAATGGGGTGCAGGTGGGCCTAGGAGAAAGTTGAGTCTTGACTGAGATGATTGCTTTCTCTGTGGTACCCATTAACTGTGTGTGCACATGCATGTGTGTGTATGTGTTCATATGTGTTTCTTTAGGAAAGAAATCAAAATGATTAGTAGGTCACTAATACCTTACTTGTGAATTGTTATGGCTGGTGATCTTTTCCACATTAGAAATTCTTGGGTGCTTGAGAATGTGAGCAAAATAGAGAAACATAGATTTAGGGGTGGAGAATACTGCCGGGCACTGCAGGTGGCTTGTGCCTGTAACCTGACTCACTCAGGAGACTGAGATCTGACCTTGATTGTGGTTCAAAACCAGGTTGAGGGGCTGGGGATATAGCCTAGTGGCAAGAGTGCCTGCCTCGGATACACGAGGCCCTAGGTTTGATTCCCCAGCACCACATATACAGAAAACGGCCAGAAGCGGCGCTGTGGCTCAAGTGGCAGAGTGCTAGCCTTGAGCGGGAAGAAGCCAGGGACAGTGCTCAGGCCCTGAGTCCAAGGCCCAGGACTGGCCAAAAAAAAAAAAAACAGGTTGAGCAGGAAAAAAATCCATGAAACTCTATTTCCAATTTAAAAAAAGAAAGAAAGAAAGGAAGGAAGGAAGAGAGAGAGAAAGGAGGAAAGAAGGAAGGAAGGAAGGAAGGGAGGGAAGGAAAGAGAGAGAAGGGATGGAGGAAGGAAGAAAGAAAGAAAGAGAGAGAGAAAAAAAAAAAAACAGGATTGGAACTATGGCTCGAATGGTAGAGTACCAGCTCTGAGCAAAAAAGAAAAAAGGCAAACAAGGTTCAGAGTCAGAGATTTGGGAACAGTTGTTTAACTCAGTTTGTATTTAGACATTCTCAAAGGGCAAAAACAAAAAGGAGGTTGATCATATCAGCAGCTAGTATTAAGCCCATGTGGTTGAAATACCACCAAGACACTAAAGACACAGTCTGCCGTCTACTTGAGTCAGTGACAATTTGTGAACTGCGACTTCAGTACTGGAAATGTCTGTCAGGTGACCTGCCATTTGTCCACAGCACATTCCCAAGAGAGCAGTCGAGTGCTCCTCCGATGCTGGCATCTGAAGTGAGAGCAGACAGCGTCTGCTTGAATGATTTACCCTTGGATAACTTGGGGTTGATAGCGTGAGCATGAGGCTCCTCATTTGTAAAATAGCAATAGTAACAGCCTCAGCTTGGCACAGGATTGCTGGAAGTCACTGGTTCGAGACATCAAACAAGTGGGCATGGTGATACAGAGATAAGAGTACACCCCTTGGGTGGAAGCCACCTGCAGGGCCAGCACTTGGGAAGGTAAGACAGAGGACCAAGAACCCAAGGACAGCAGGCTACAGAGCAAGACTTTGTCTTCAATTAAAATGAAGAAGAAGAAGAAAAAAGATACATCCATCCTGCACTTCATAAATGCTCATGAATGGAATGGAATGTTCTAGCGTCTTTTGGAGTTCATTGGCTCAAACAGCATAACCCACGGCTTTAACTCCAAAACAAAACAAATCAAAACAAAAGCCAGCCCACTTTAGACTTCTCAATACCCAAGTGACCACCAGAGTTGGCAAATGGTGGAGTCTTCATGAATAACATAACAAGAAGAGCTTCAAATCATGTCTAGTTCGTGTTAATTAGTAAACCCAGTTAAACCACATCATTCACATTTCTTCTTGGTTTGCCTGCGCATGCTCAGAACGCTGAGCCTTTTGTAGCTGATGGAACCCAGGCATTCAGCACTCAGAAAGTTCATTCCTCATAAGAATCCTGGGCCCTGACAAATGTGGCTTTTGGGGATCCTATCAAAGATTACGTGAGAAATGAAGCAACTCCGAGCTGGCGATCTGGAGGTCAGCCTTGGGTCTGCCAGGGGACTCTACAGAGAAACCCCCTTCCTGGAGTATCCGTGGTGTGTCTAGTAAACTGGGTGCCCGTGGTCGGTATTTAGTGCACATTCTGTGGGTGCCTGGGCAGACTGACTTTGACCCTTATGAGCACAGATCAGGGGGTTAACTGTCCTGTCGACCGTTCTTGTCTAGTTCAAGCTGAATTCCCAGATGTTGAAATGTCTCTTACTCTCAAAGCCACTGCATGGTTGGGGGGTTGGGGGGAGCACTTATACCTGAGTCCCAGGCCCACCCCTTATTCTGACTGAGCCATGACCCTTCTAATCATCCCCATTCACATAGCTGTGTCTTTTCTAGGTTCCTCTCACTCTTCCACTTGACGGAGCACAGGGCCCCCCCAACACCTGTGACAAAGAGCTGGGCCCTGTATCCCCACCTTATCTAAGGTCTGAATCTTTCTTTCTCCCCAACATTTGGGAACCCCTTAAGCCTCAAGCCTCTTTCCAAGGACCAAAATTCACAGCCATATTTGTAAAACCAACCACAGTTATGAGTTGGGGGTTGGGGGGTGGGGTTCTCCATCCCCTCTTGATTTTCAAGTAAAGCCAATGTGCTTTGTCCAAATTACCAGTGGGGTTTTTTTTCACTTTTTTTTTTATGAGGTCCCCTGTGTGAACACAGAGTAAACTTCTTGTCCTATTAATCCGTTTTGCATAATTTGCTCCAGTCAGTGAACCGCAGAAAGTTGACAAAAGCCTTTCTGGCCTCGCCTGCGCACGGCTTGCAGTAGGCTAGCAGGTGCTCCGTGCCCGGGAAAGCCTTCCAACTTGAGGACATTCTCTCACAGAGAAAACCGTCATATTAATGATGCCCACGTTATTTCTAATCAGGAATCTAAAGCACGTCACACTAATCTCAGCAAGCACGCAGTGTTAGGAAAATGGAGGAGAATGGCTTCACGCAGTCACCATGTTAGATACCTCAGAGGCTGACACTGGGTTAGGCTTTGGCATTTCCTTGTTTTATCTAGGCTATGGTCTAAAGCAACCAAGCTCAAAGAGGTGGCAATGCGCAGGAGCTTGTGTACTATTTTAACAAGATGGATACAGTACGGGGGGAAGAGGCCAGGCACAGGCTTCTGGGGTAGGGGTGGTGGTGACAAGCTTTGTAACAATCCGATGGTTGGTTGCAGTCTTAGGTCTTCTCAGGTCGTTGTCTTCTAGTGAGAGAGAGGGGAACTTAGAATGGCGATTTCCTTCGCGAAAGAGAAGTCCCGTGCGCCTAGGCTGCTCCCGAGCAGAAGGGAAGAGGAGACAGTGACTTTGGAAGGCTGCTACCAGCAGAGCGGCCTGATCGTTGGCGGAAGGCAGAGCGCAGGGCTCTGGGAAAGCAAAAGAGTGGGAGAAGGGGTGCAGGGAGGGTCACCTTACCACACAGAGACCTCCCAGGCCCCCCCACCATGACCTTTTGCACTGTCTTCTCAATGAGGGGGGAAGATGAATGCAACCCACACAGCATGTTTGATCAATACTCAAAACTAGTTTTGTTGAGAGAAGACAAGAAATCTGCCTTGGGCTCCTGGCAACCGTGGGGAGTGGTGATAGTGACTCAGGGCGTTGACTTCTTAATGGAGGAAGTTCTTTGCTGTTGTTGTTGGTCATGAGGCTTGAACTTGAGGCCTAGGTGCTGTTCCGAGCGGTTTATTTTTTATTTTTTATTTTTTTTTTTTGGCCAGTCCTGGGGCTTGGACTCAGGGCCTGAGCACTGTCCCTGGCTTCTTCTTGCTCAAGGCTAGCACTCTGCCACTTGAGCCACAGCACCACTTCTGGCCATTTTCTGTATATGTGGTGCTGGGGAATCGAACCCAGGGCTTCATGTATATGAGGCGAGCACTCTTGCCACTAGGCCATATCCTCAGCCCCCCGAGCGGTTTATTTTTGTTCAAGGTTAGTGTTCTACCATGTTGAGCCCCAGCCCCACTTCGAGTTTTCTGGTGGTTAGTTGGAGATAAGAGGCTCACAGACTTTCCTGCCCAGGCCAGTTTCCAACCTTAATCCTCAGATCTCAACCTCCTGAGTAGCTAGGACTACGGGCGTGAGTCACCAGCACACAACACAAGTTGTGAATTCAGGAAATGGAAGTGCGTGAAAATAGAACAAATTTGTTAAATAGAGGAAAACTAGATATAGTCAAAGTCTTTAGGAGCTAGCACACACTTTTGTTTTTTGTGTTTTTTTTAATTTGCAATAGAATAGCTAGGAAGCTTTTCTTCAGTTTCTTGCAATTTTAAATTTTAATTAAATTAATTAATAATTAGTTTGGTGGGTATGCTGGTCCTGGGGCTTAAACTTGGGACCCAGGCACTGTCCCTTAGCTTTTATGCTCAAGGCTGGGGCTCTACCACTTGAGCCACACCTCCACTTTTGGAGATAGTCTCATGGACTTTTATCCACACTTCCAGAATAGCTAGGATGACAGGTGTGAGCCACCAGCACCCAGCCGATTCTTCAGTTTCTATACTATGCAATCTCTCTACTATGTTGCTATAATCCTCTGAGCTTATTTAGAATTAAAAAAAACGTACTACCTGTAAGGTCCTTCCCTGGAAGGCTCCATGTAGATGCCCCTACCTCATTAAGTCTCCACCCAGTTACCTGGATAACCAGCAGACCTGGAAGCAGTTACCTCCCTTTTTCCTGAGGTCACATCCTAATCCACCTGCCCCTGCCCCTAGATAAGGCAGGGCTGGGTGGGGGTCAGCCCTTCTCTCCCTTCTCTCCCTTCTCTCTGGCCATGGATCATCTCGGCCACAGGCCAGCAGTTTGGTAATAAACTTTCTCTCCTGCCTGAATACCGTGTGGCGTTCTCCTTTAACAGCCACCTACTTTAAAAAACCTAACACTACCTATCTGAAGAAGCCAATTTCAACTCTAGTTTTAAACATTTCCTTGAGATTTAGCTCTGAGTGTAAACACTTAATTGCATGGCTAGTTGAGGCTTAGATAGTAGACAAGACTGTAGCACATTTTCCACTCTCCCAGAAACAGCTTCCCCCCACTCTTTTTTTTTTCACTTCAATAAATATTATTTTATGTGATCAGAGGCACAGAGGCATTGTACCTTTGAGTTTCTCCCCTGAGCGTATCTTCCTTTGGTCCCCCTGTGTATAAATGCCTATATAATTTATTATGTCCTGGTATTTTAGATCTCATCCTACATATGAAAGAAAACATGCCATTGGTCGCTCTGAGCTTGGCTTACTTCACTTAACATGATTTGTTCTAGGTGCATCCATTTCCCTTCAAATGACATATTATTCTTTCTAATCGCTGTGTAAGATTCCATGTGTATAGGTACCCCCTTTTCCAGATCCGCTCATCCACTGTAGGGCATTGGGCTGTTTCCATAGTTTGGCTCTTATGAACCATGCAGCAATGAACACGGGTGTGCAGGTGTCTTTATGATGTCCTGGCTTGAGATATTCTGGGTAGATGCCCAGGCGTGGTCTGGCTGGGAAGTAGGGAAGATCTATGTTTAGTTGTTGTTGTTTTGGGGGGGAACCTCCAGACTGCTGTCCAGAGTGGTTTTACTAGTTTACACTCCCACCCACAGTGCAACAACACAGCATTTGTTGTTCAGATTCACGATGTTGGCCAATCTCACTGGGGTGAGATGGAATGGCAGCATTGTTTTGACTTGCGTTTCCTTTGTGGCCAGGGATGTTGAGCGTTTCCTCGTGCATTTCTTTGGTATTCTTTCCTCTCCCTCTGAGTCGTCTCTCCCTCAGCTCCTTTGTCCATTCAGTGATTGGTTTATTAGTTTTCCCCACTCTTGACTAGGCCTCCTCCTATTTTTTTTGCGGGGGCGGGGCGGGGGTCTATACACCCTTTCCCTGCTACCCCCTATGACAAAAGCAGAGGTCTTCATCTGACCTGCCCAATCAAGTCCATTGTTGGGTTCAAGAATGAGTATCTGCCCAACAATGAGTCTTTCTTTTTCAGCCAAAGTGGAGCTAGGAGAAAGAGAACCTTTTCTCAGGCACTGCTAAACCTAACACCACTTTGCAGACCAGGAAATGAAACCCCCTACACTAGGATTGGGCCCAAGATCCTTTGCATCTCTGTAATCACATCTTTTATATGAGGATTTGAACTCAGAGCCTCAGCACTTGATGCTGAGCACTTGGTGCTCTACCATTTGAGCCATGCCTCAGAAAGCCCAGGATTTTTGCTGGTTAACTGGAATTTGGGATTTCAAGGACTTGTCTGTCAGGGCTGGCTTTGAGCCTTCATCTTCCAGGTCTTAGCCTCCTGAGAAGCTAGGATTCTAAGCGGGAGCTTTCAGAGCCCAGATTTCCAGATTTCTTTCTTTTTTTTTTTTTTTTGCCAGTCCTGGGCCTTGAACTCAGGGCCTGAGCACTGTCCCTGGCTTCTTTTTGCTCAAGGCTAGCACTCTGCCACTTGAGCCACAGTGCCACCTCTGGCCATTTTCTATATATGTGGTGCTGGGGAATCGAACCCAGGGCTTCATGTATATGAGTCAAGCACTCTTGCCACTAGGCCATATTCCCAGCCCCCCACCTCTCTTTCTAAACAAGCTTCCTTTGACATGGCAACGCCCATTTCTTTTCTTTTTCAAGTATTAGGACTTGAAAAGAAGACATTTATAAGCATAGTAAATAACCAGCACCTTCCGCCAGCATAGTCTATGACATTTTGCCTGGTGTTGCAATACATAAAGGAAACAGTTTGATCTAAATGAAACCACTCAGTAACTTTCTAATTATTTTTCTTCCTAGTAACACATATAAAATATGAAAAATATGTGTCCTCAAGCTTTTTTTCACTTCCAGAACTATTTCAAAAAGTCTTAAGTGTGTTTTACACTGCTTAAAATTCTGATTCTGTAGCTAGGGCTCATTTTAACACCTCAGGTCCTGGGCAGTACTCCGATCCATAACCCTCCTACTGAATTCCTGAAGCAATGATCTGAGAACTTACAGCAACACTACTGGAATTAATTTTCTTCATAAAAATGACTGAAATCGTTGGAAGGTATTCCAAAAAATAATCTGTAATCCTAGTTACTCAGGAGACTGAGAACTGAGGATCATGGTTTGAAGCCAGCCTAGGCTGGAAAATCTATGAGACTCATTACCTCCAATGAAGCACCAAAAAGGCAGAAGTAGAGCTGTGGCTCAAGTGGCAGAGAGCTAACCTTGAACAATAAAGTTCAGAAACAGCGCTCGGGCTCTGAGTTCAAACCCCAGTATATACACACACACACACACACACACACACACACACACACACACACAGTCATGTGAAAAGTGAGCCTATTATTAGACTTCAGACCACAGAGAAATCCCATGGGCTTTTTTTTTCCTAATATAACTTAACCCCTTCATTCAAGAACTTAAGAGGCAGAGGCGGTTTAATAGGTAGCTTTAGAGGCTTCTATGCCTCCAGTAACCCTCCTTTCATCAAAACAATGGCTGTAATTAATATTTATGATTCCGCCTTTCACCTCAGAGGACTTGACAAATCACTACCACAGGACCTGGGACACGCCCTAATGAAGTATTCATAGCTCAGTCCAGAAGAGGAACTTACAACCATCTCAAGGTAACCCCACAATGCCGTGGGGCTACAAAGGACATTTGGGGGTGACTTGGCCTCTGCAGCTCCTCCTCACCACGGAAATGAGTCGGGTGCTCACTGGGTGCTCACTGAGCCTGGCTGGGTCTCCCACGTCCGCAGGCAGGGCGCGGGCTTCGGTCTGTGGATGGTCGCTGGCTGGTGGCTGTGGATGTCATGTTTCGCATCTCCTACTATGATGCTGGCCGGAAGTGGATACATTGCAGCCTGAACACCCCCAGGACTGTGGCTGCTTCCACACTCAGCCCTCTCTCCCCTCCCGAACCCCCTCACCCACTTAACATGTTCAGAGAATTGTTTTAGACAGTAGAAAAATCAACCGTGGACTTCGTGTGACCTGGAAAGCCTGAAGTATTTGTTATTTATTCCTTTAGAAAATAAATTTGCAGAATTTAAAGCATTGGTAATTGAGGCTATAAACAAGGTCTGCCTCTCATGAACAACATCCAGAAACTGGGACTGCCTGTGCAGATAAATGCTCGCTTATGGGAACACATTTCCGTGTCACTGAACTTTCCTGCAGTCAGCACATTGCTCTGTACTGACAGGATGGGCCCTTCACAAAGACCAAGTTCAAGTTCATGTACCAACACGCACATAGGAAGCACTCCACACACCCAGGGTACGTGTCAGGAGCCAGGAGCGAATAGCATGGGTGCTTGTCAGGCTAGGACGTTGCTCAACGACAGTGCTCCAAGGCAAGAGTACAAAAGGAGGAGGGACTCAGCTACTGGTACACAATGTGGCGAGACCCTACAGGTGAGACTGAGCCCATCCAGACCACAAGCGTGGAAGAGGCAACATTCTCTGGCCCTGTGACTCAAGTAACCCTCCCCCAACGTAGTGTCTGTGCCCTTGGATCTGAGCTGTGCTCTGCTGTGGTCCCCTTGCAATCAGTGTGTGAGAGAAAAGATTCAGGGATGAGCACTTGTGTGGAAGGCACCCTGCCCCTCACACAAGAAATGTCACCTTCTTCACATCTTAAAGCACACAGCCAAAAGCTCAGGAGATCACCTTGCTGCTGTTCTGTTCCAAGAACACAGTGAGAACTCTGGAGTTCCTCCACACACCTGTGATCTGGGGCTGTTTTAACTCTTCAAACCTTCCTCACCCCCTTGCGCCCCAGTTCTCCCTATGTGGCCTGAAGCCAATATCTGCCCCCCCTAAAGATGGCTGAAGATGAGCTGTCTTCCCACGGCTGCTGTAGAATCCGTCTCCCTTCTCTGCCCTTCACCATGGCTCTTTATTTCACATCTGAGGCCAAGTAGAGCCGGACCTGACTCAGGACTCCTGGATTTGGGCCTGGAGTCTAAACACCTGGTTTTAATCAAAACAGAAAGACAGCAAAATAGCCTGGCTCTCCAGCTGTACACCCATCTCTGGGTTTCCAACTAGGCTTAGCAACTGCTTACCTAGCAATAATCTACACGCTGAACCTCTTCTCAACGTCGGTGAAGAAGGACATTCTAGGTTCCAGTGTTTAACAACAAAGCAGCTGGATATGCAACTCCATCTGTTGCCCTTTGTGCTGCCACCAAGACAGGGGTTGCTGTCCTCATTTTTCTTTTCTTTATTTTTGCCAGTCCTGGGCCTTGAATTCAGGTCCTATGTGCTGTTCCTAAGCTCCTTTAGCTCAAGACTAGCACTCTACCACTTTAGCCACAGCGCCACTTCCAGTTTTCTGGTAGTTAATTGGAGAGAAGAGTCTCATGGAGGGCTGGGAATATGGCCTAGTGGTAAAGTGCTCGCCTCCTATACATGAAGCCCTGGGTTTGATTCCTCAGCACCACATATATATAGAAAAAGCCAGAAGTGGCGCTGTGGCTCAAGTGAGCAAAAAGAAGCCAGGGACAGTGCTCAGACCCTGAGTTCAAGCCCCAGGACTGGCAAAAAAAAAAAAAAAAAAAAAGAGTCTCATGGACTTTCCTGCCTAGACTGGCTTTGAACTGTGATCCTCAGATCTCAGCTTCCTGAGTAGCTAGGATGACAGGCGTGAGCCACTGGCACTGAACTTGCTGTCATCCTTTTTCTAAGGACTCGGTAGCACGCCTCTCTGCGGGGCAGCTCTGAGGTAAGTTAGAGAAGCTGCTGGGCATAACTTGTAGCTCAGGTCAGCACTCCCACCAACTTCACTGGACAGCAGCCCCATGCTTCAAATTTTCCACCAGAAATCCAGAAACCTACTGGGAATGGGACCAAATACAACTCAGACAATGTTCTTGGTTATACCTTCTTGTTTGGAAGGGGTAGCCAGAAAAACTACTGCACCAGCCCAGCCCCAGTGGTCCACACCTGCAATCCATCGACTCGGGAGGCTGAGAGCCAAGGATCACAATTTGAAGCCAGCCTGAGCCAGAAAGTCTGTGACTCATTTCCAACACACACACACACACACACACACACACACACACACACACACACACCTGAAAAGGGTTCAAGATGCAAGGTGGCACACACCAGAAACATCGGCATTCCGGAGCCGGAAGTAGGAAGATTTTGAGTTTCAGGCCAGCTACACAGAGGGATTCAGAAACATTTGAGTACAAATATGATGTTCTGGCTGAAAATTTCACACTATACATTTGTTTTGTTTTGTGTGCGTGTGTGTCTATATCTGTGTGTGTGTTTATGTATGTCTGACTGCTGGTTCTAGGGCTTGAACTCAGAGCCTGGGCCCTGTTCCTGAGCTATGTTTTGCTCAACCTTAGTACTCTGCTACTTGAGCCACGGCTGCACTTCTGGCTCTTGTGGTACTTAATTGGAAATAGGAGTCTCACAGACTTTCCTACCCAGGCTGGCTTCAAACATGGTCCTCTGATCTTAGCCTCCTGAGCGATTAGGATTACAAGTGTGACCCGCTGGCACCCAGCATAAAGCTTTGTTTCAAGGACAGAATTATTTAGAACAGTGTATGAAACTACTCCAGTCCCTGTGTAATAAAGTATAAACAAAACATAAAAGAATTTCTTATTTAGACTTCAGTCCTATTATAAAAATATACTATGTTTGTGCAAGTATCCTAAAATTTGAATAAATCTAAAATCTGGAATACTTCTGGTCTCAATCATTTTAAATAGGGGATCTTCAGCCTGTAATAGGATTATCCCAATCAAAGATTTAGTGTAACTGTCAAACCTGCCAGATAATGGTGGCTTACACCTAAAGTCTCAGCCACTCAGGAGTCTGAGATCTAAGGATCATTCAAAGCCAACCTGTGCACAAAGATTCATAAAAGTCTTATCTTCAATTAGCCACCAAAAATCTGAAAGTGGAACTGTGGCTCAAGTGCTAGCCAGCACCCAGGCCCTAAATTCAAGCCCAGGTTCCAGCACAAAAATAATAATTAAAAAAAATAGTTCGTGACTAGGTGCAAGGGCTGAGCAGAAGGACTTTAGATCTTTTAAATCCAGCATAACTTCTTATCTAACATTCTTCTGTCCCCAGTTTGAAATTATCTTGCTTTCACTGTTCACTAGTTGAGCAACCATCGGCTAGACTTACATTCGTTCCATAATGAATGTTCTTATAACTTCAATCAGCCCATCCGTTGTTGATTACACAATCAAGTACAGAAATTAAGATGATAAACATAGCCAGCATAATCTTTCAGCAATCTTGTCTTTCTGCCTCAGTCAGAATTACAGGCACACATCATGTACACACAAGATTTTGTTTCCTGGGAACTTGACTTTCTTTCTATATAAAAGTTTCCCCAAATGTTGTAAGAGAATTTTAAGTCCGACACCAGTGGCTCATGCCTGTAATCCTAGCTACTCTGAGATCTGAGGATCGCAGTTGAAAGCCGGCCCTGGCAGAAAAGTCCTTGAGACCCATCTCCAATTACTCAGCAAAAAGCCAGACATGGAGCTGTGGCTAAAGTGGTGGAGTAACAGCTTTAAGTGAAAAAGCTAAGACCAAAGTACAGGCATGATGAGTTCAATCCCCAGTTCTGGAACAAAACAAACAAAAACCCCAGCAGAGCTTGTTGACGAGGCTGTGTAATGCTTAGGCATTTGGCAAAGACACACTCGGGATTATAAAACTGAATAGTCTCGTCTCCTGGATGCATGAGAAAGTATTGTTCCAGACCCAGCCTAAGCTTCTCTAGAGGTCGCACCTACTTGGGGGGCAACAGAATTGAACTTCTGTATTCTAATTTAAGCATGTTACTAAGGAACATTTGACCGGCCCTCATGGAGTTTTATTTTACATCTCCTTGTTTTATGGATTTAATTTCTACCAACACAGAAAACAAGCCCAAGCTTTCAGGAACAAGAACAGTTAGTGAATGGTTCCCTCTTTCCCCCGGGCCTCAATGGGACAGTTGACCCTGGCTTGCTCAGGTGCAGTCTGCAGGCCCTGGACTGAGTCAGTGCTTGAACTTAGTTAAAGCCATCCTGAGGCCTGAGAAAGAGCCAGTGCTTCTTAAAGCAAGGAGGCTTTGTGTTTGCTTCATTTAAAAAAAAAAAAAAGTAGTCTGGGCTGGGGATATGGCCTAGTGGCAAGAGTGCCTGCCTCATATACATGAGGCCCTGGGTTCGATTCCCCAGCACCACATATACAGAAAATGGCCAGAAGTGGCGCTGTGGCTCAAGTGGCAGAGTGCTAGCCTTGAGCAAAAAGAAGCCAGGGACAGTGCTCAGGCCCTGGGTCCAAGCCCCAGGACTGGCCAAAAAAAAAAAGTCTGATTGAGCTGGTGTCCCACAACTGTCACCCTAGCTCCTCAGGAGGCTGAGATCTGAGGGTCTCAGTTCAAAGCCAGCCTGAACAGACAATCATGAGAGACTCAACTTCAATTAAGTAGCAAAATTTTGGAAGTAGAAGCTCAAGTGGTAGAACATCAGCCTTGAGTGAAAAAGCTAAGGGACAGCACCCACGCTCTGAGTTTGAACCCCGGTACCAACACAAAAAAACAAAAACCACAAGACCCTCCCAGGTCCAGAGAGCATTTATTTTTAGCGAATTCTCAGAGTTCCCTTGGGGGACCTAGCTACCGTGTGAGACTCAGCTATCCAGCCTAAGTTCCTAGTTCCTATTTCTAGTAAGAAATCATGTGAAAAATAGCATTGGATAGTAACAGACATTCACACCGTATTTGACTGTCCACAGTAGGGTGTGTGTGTGTGTGTGTGTGTGTGTGTATGTGTGTGTGTGCACATGCGTGCACTGATCCTGGGGCTTGAACTCAGGGCCTGGGTGATGTCCCTAAGCTTTTTTTTGTTCAAGGCTAGTGCTCTACCACAGTAGTAGCCATAACTCCATTTCCAGCTGTTGAGGTGAGTAATTGGAGCTAAGAGTCTTCAGGACTGTCCTGTCCCAGCTGGCTTTGAGCTGGAATCCCAGCCTCCTGAGTAGGTAGGATTACAGTCGTGCGCCACTGGCTCCCTGCAGGGGCCCTTCTTGCTGTGTATCTAAAAGCCTAACATCCTCATAAAGCCTTCTTGCTATGACTAAACAAATAAAAATATATGATTTGAAATACTAGGGAATTATTAACTTTTTAATTATTTATTTTCAATATAATTCTGTAACTAGTAAGAACTTTGTGCCTTACTAGATTGTGCTGGTAAGCCTTGTGTACATGGATATAGAACAGCGTTTGTGAAAATCAGCCCAATTAAGTATTCTTTTTGTGTGTGGCTTTTTTTTCTTTATTGTCAAAGTGTGGTACAGAGGGGTTACAGGTTCATACAAAAGTCAGTGAGGACATTTCTTGTTCCACTTGCTACCTCCTCTCTCATTTTTAAGTATTCTGACTTATGTAACTTTCCCTAATTCTGGAAGCCTAGAAATTTGGGGTCTTTTTTGATTCTTTTTTCACCTGTGGATCACTGTTAGCATTTGCACTTTGACTTTGACACAGATTTAGGTTGTGCCGCCACCGAGCCTAATTCTTGACAATGGTAAGCTTTAAGTGACTTGAAAATTACTCTAAGAATTGAACGTGGGTCTGGTTGATGAGCACTGGCGGGAGGACGGCTGTGGAGTCGGAGCTCAGGGCTTCTGGCGGGAGGACGGCCGTGGAGTTGGAGCTCAGGGCTTCTGGCAGGCTGCGCTGGCCCCCCAGTGCTTGAACCATAAGTTCAACCTGGCTTTTCTTGTGAGTTGCTTTGGAGGAGTCTCAAGGACTTTTCTGCCTGGGCCGGTTCGGAACCAGGATCCTCCAGATGTCAGCTTCCTGAATTGTAAGGATTACAGGCACGGGCCAGCCCCACACAGCTCACTGTGCATTTTGATGAATACAAACTCAAATACATGAATACGGGCAGGGGTCTGGTGCAGACCACTTGCAGATCTGACCATCAGAACGAGTCCTGGCAGCAGAAACTCCTTCTGACGCTCTGGAAGCTGAAGGTTCCTGTTGCTCTTTGTCTTCCAGAGGCTCCTCACAGGTTTTCAGTCCCCAGTGAAGTCCCCCCCTACTGGGGGGGGGGGGCAGTGTTCTGCTCTACACACCTAGGAATAATGTCCCAATACAAAGCTGCCATGTAGACTCTCTCTTCTTTTCTTTTCATAAGCTGTGTGAGACTCCTGTCTTTGGGAGGGAACAGAGTCCACACGCATAGGTGGTCCCCACCTGGCATTTTCACAAACTGAGTTCTGCGGCAGATGGAGTCACACACACCCCCACCCCCATCGCCCCCCACCCTAAGCCATGGGTCCCCCCATGGCCTCCCATGGGCCACCCCCACCGCTCCCCACCCTAAGCCATGGGGCTGTCGAGTGAGCTCCCGTATTGTGGCATGAAAAGCCCGGCCTGTGGGTGCTTTCTCCCCTGTGGACAATGGGACACAATGGGATTGCACACACTCAGCAAGTCAGCCCCCACCCCAGCGCTGCTGCCGAAGCTCTGGCTTAGAGCTGGGCCTGCCTTTCCTCACCGCCGGGCTTGTAGTGATGGCTGCGGGCCGGGAGCCACGCACGCCTGCAAAACAGCATTGTGTTCCCAGACTGCGTGAATGGATGCCACGCCTCTTAGTTAAGACCTGGGATTTCAACGCTCAACCAGGGCTTGCTGAGCCATCTGGCATTCTATGACCTGTTCTAGAATTCCCCAATGACCTGTTCTAGAATCTGGTGGGTAAGATGGACCCCAGGGAAGAGAAGCCACACCAACAGAGGTCAGTATGAGAAGAGAGACGCAGCAGGGATTTGTAATATCTTTCCGATCAGAACCCCAAACCCAAGTGTTCTAATGAAACAGACACCCATGTTGGGCTGCCAACTAACTATGGAGGTCCTTAAAACAAATGTGTCTCACCTTATGTCTGACGCTCAAGCATCCTCTTCATGAGGGATAGCCTGGAGCAGCTGTTTCTAACACTGGCCACAATGGGTCCCCTCTTTGGGAACTGAGTCTGGAGTTTGCCTTTGACCCACACTAGTAACCTCTAGCATTCACTGAAGTACCTTTCTTATTCACTGAAGACTTTTGGGTGGTTTTGTTTTGTTTTATATCAGGTACCAGTCCTGGGGTTTGCACTCAGAGCCTGGGAGTTGTCCCTTAGTTGATTTGTTGTTGTTGTTGTTTTGGTTTTTTATTTGGTTTGGTTGTTGTTCAAGGCTAATGCTCTGTCACTTGAGCCACAGTTACACTTCTGGATTTGTTTTGTCATTGCTGTTTGTTTGTTTTTGTGGGTCATGGGGCTTGCAGTCAAGGGTCTGGGTACTGTCCCTGAGCTGTTTTTACTCAAAACTAGCACTCTGCCAATTTGAGCCACAGTATCACTTCCTGTGTTCTGGTGGTTAGAGACAAGAGCCTCATGGACTTTCCTGCCCAGGCTGGCTTCGAACTGTGATCCTCAGATCTCAGCCTCCTGAGTCACCTGGATGACAGGCCTGAGCCCCCAGAGCCCGGCCACTTCTGGGTTGGTTTTGTTTTGTTTTGTTTGCTGGTTAATTGAAGATCAGTGTGTCTCTGATTTATGATGTACACCGCCCCGCCCCCCCCCCCCCCCCCCAGGGATGGCTTCTCATAGAGATTAGGAGCCATGGCACCAGCTTCCGGGAAACAATGTCATCGTGCCCTGAGCCTCAGCAGGGAGAGGCCGGCACTTCCTAAGGCGGGCCAGGCAGAAGCAAGAACACACCCAGTACCACGTCTACAGCCCAAGGCGGAGGACGTCCCAGCTCCGGCTGTGGCAGCAAACCCTCCGCTGTCATTGTCCCCTGGGGACACTGCAACACCAGCAGCTGCAGGACAGGCCTCCCCTCCCCCGCTGCACAGAAGCCTCTGGAAACCTCTGGAATTGAAAAGGGAGAGGACAGAGCCTTTGAAAAACTGGTCTGGCAAGAATTTGAACACACTCTCTCTCTCTCTCTCTCTCTCTCTTACACACACACACACACACACACACACACACAGGAAACCAAGTTCTCTGGGCTTTTCTTACTTAGCCAGGGGACACCCAAGGGCACACAAAGGTGCACATCACGCTCTGAACAAGCCGGCCTACTTCCTAGCAACGACATTGTTTTCATGTTTAACTCAAGATGGAGATGCGGCTGATCAGAGAGAGGGCTGCAGGCACCTGTGCCCCCCCCAGGATGGCGGGGCGGGGGGGAACACTGCACAAATGTGTGGCTTGTGCATCTGACCCCACCTGGAACCTTGGAAGAGCATCCAGTGCCCCTTGCTCCTCTGCTGACAGGCTGGAACCACAGGGAAGAGGGAGGGGAGGGAGAGGATGGGGGAGGGGGGAGGGGAGGGGAGGGGAGGGGGGAGGGGAGGGGAGGGGAGGGGAGGGGAGGGGAGGGGAGGGGAGGGGAGGGGAGGGGAGGGGAGGGGAGGGGAGGGGAGGGGGAGGGGAAGGGAAGGGAAGGGAAGGGAAGGGAAGGGAAGGGAAGGGAAGGGAAGGGAAGGGAAGGGAAGGGAAGGGAAGGGAAGGGAAGGGAAGGGAAGAAAGGAATTCCATTCCCACCCCTAAAAGACCATATCACAACCACGTTGGGGCAGGATCACCAAGAATGCAGACTTCTCAAGCACAAAGAGTCCACTTCAGAGCCAGAGGCCCCGGTCCCCATTTGTAACCCTGGCAGCTCCGAAGGCTGAGATCTTCAGATGGAGGTGTGAGGACAGGCTGGGCAGAAAGGCCGAGACTCCATCTCCAGTGAAAGAGCAAAAGGCCAGTCCCGCAGCGATGGTCCTCATGCACACGCGTGCAAAATGAGCCACACACCTCGTGGGGGGGGGGGGGGGGATGGGAGAGAAAAACCCCGAGGGAGCGCAGGAAAGGGCTGACACTCTCAGAAGAAACTTACTCACTGCCTGACTGATGGAACCTTCACTCCTCTGTACATCACCTTTGTAATAACAATTTTCAAGTAAGAAAAAGAAAATAAAATGACCTTTAATTTTTTTTTTAAAATCAGCCTGGAGGTGTAGATTAAGTGATAGAGCACCAGCCGTGAGCAAGAGGCCCTGAGTTTAAGCACACACACACACACACACACACACACACACGGTTCACTAGGAAACACACCCCAATAAACTGATACATTTCATGGATGAAAACACAATAAACATGAAATCCATAGTGGAAAATATAGGCGCCCATCATAACTTATAACCAATCAACCCATGGCTAATATCTATGGCAGGGTACATGGGTGCTAGCAATGTTGCCATCTGTGTCCCAGAGTACAAAATAATCAAGCAGAACTGTGATGGGATTAAAGTAAGGATAAACACCCCTTGAAAACAGGTGTGGTGATTTCCGTTTTCTCCCCACCAGAAGGTGAAAACATATTTCTGGAAGGGACTGATGGAATCTAGAGGCGATACGTGTAGGATTAGTGCTGAGATGGTTGAATATAGAAAGGATAAGTGGACATTGGATAACTGGATATTGGATAGATGTCAGCAAGGTTTTTAAATTGTCCCACCAGCATTCATTCATCCAGCCCCTAACTACACAATTCCCCATGCTCCCTTCTCCCACCATGCTTTGAAACAGGCACAGCTGCCCGAGCCTCAAAGGCAGAAGTAGGCAGCACTGGTGGGCACACACAAGGAGATGTCAGCTCTCCTGTGGTAGGATAGGCCCATGAGTCCTGGGTGCGAGGGCCCCTGTGGATCTCCTGGATACGGAAGGGTAAGAGAGACTCCTCCTTCTCCCATCATGGCCAAGGCCCAGGTCAGATGGATCTGCGGGGTAGCAGTACCCACACTTGGTCATGGTCATCACCCCTGTCAGAATGCTAACTGTCCTTTTATGTCTTCTGGTGCTGTTTCCTTTTTTTCTTTTTTTTTTTTTTTTTTTTTTTTTTGTCAGTCATGGGGTTTGAACGCAAGGCCTGTCTCTGTCCCAAGCTTTTGTGTGCAAGTCCAGTGCTCTACCACTTTAAACCACAGCTCCACTTTCTACTGTGTAATTGGAGGTCAGAGTCTCAGGGAACTTTCCTGCCCAGGCTGGCTTTGAACTTAATCTTCTGGCTTCTTGATAAAAGAAGGCCAGGACACTCAGGGATTACAACAACTCCCAGACTGTGGCACTGTCCCTGTGTCCTGTGAAGAAGTGTTCTCCCTCTGCAACCTGGGGTGGAAAGAGTGGAAACTGTCTGTTCCCAAAGTGGGCCCTTGCCTGTGACGGTTACAGAAACATGCCAACGTCATCCCTGGAGCCCTGGACCCATGACATCTACCTACTGAACACACAGCAGCTGGGATGGCTGCTATTCAAGAACATGCTACACCCCCTTCCTCACAAATACCCTCGTGACACGGTGCCTCAACTACACTTCCAGGTCATCCAATGCTGCACTCAGACCAGTCCTAGGGCTTGAACTCACAGCCTGAGCACTGGCCCTGAGCTTTTTTTTTTTTTTTTTTTTTGGCCAGTCCTGGGCCTTGGACTCAGGGCCTGAGCACTGTCCCTGGCTTCTTCCCGCTCAAGGCTAGCACTCTGCCACTTGAGCCACAGCGCCGCTTCTGGCCGTTTTCTGTATATGTGGTGCTGGGGAATCGAACCTAGGGCCTCATGTATCCGAGGCAGGCACTCTTGCCACTAGGCTATATCCCCAGCCCGGCCCTGAGCTTTTATACTCAAGGCTAACATTCTATCACTTGTGCCACTGTTCCACTTCCAGATTTTTGGTGGCCAATTGGAGATAAGAGTCTCATGGACTTTCTTGCTTACCATTTCACCTGTAATCCTAGCACAATGGGTAACTGCCTAGAAAACATAATAGATCCCACAAGAGAAAGTCTCACAAGACTTAGGGAAGAAACAGAATTGTTTAGTATGCCTATGTCAAGTAAACACCAGATTCTGATGATTTTGTTGAGAAGTTTAAGAAAAGTAAATAACTTCAAAGCAATACCAACTTTTTCCAGAAAGAAGAAAAAGAAGAATCAGTCACCATACTGTTTGGTAAAGCTAATGTAATATTGATATAAGATGTAAAGACCAGACAAGGACAATGTGATATATATACATATATATGCCAATTGCACCTATAAAATTACATTCCAAAATTCTAAATAAAATGTTAATCCATTGAATGTAAAAGAATATCAATGAGCACCGTTTTCTTCATCATTGCAAGACTGGTTTAACATTTAAAACTTCCTGACCCCATCACAGATTAAGGACAATAGACTTTGGGGAAAGCATTTCATAAAGCTGACCACTCACTTAGGATAGAAGCTCATAGAGAACCAGAAAGAAAAGGAAATTTCCTGAAATTATTCATCAGTGTCTAATAAAATTGTATGGAAATATACTACAAAGAAGGAGAGGCAGTTCCTCAAAATTTAGGAACAAGTAGAAGGCATTTTCCTAGGTAAAATGAACCAGTCATAAAAGACAAATAACGTATGACTCTATTAAAGTGAAATGGTGCAATGGTGGCCTCCGAGTGATACAGAGGCCACGGGCAGAGAGGAATGCGGATTTGGTGTTTATTTGGTGGCTCTCAGTTTCAGTAGAGGGAGATAGTTTTTAAATACTGGAGACAGACAAAGGTGACAGTTCAACAGAACTCTACATTTGAAAATGGTTCACTTGGTAAATGCCATGTTAGGCATATCTTACTATTAAGAAAAGGTGTATGGCTGGCCGTCGGTGGCTCACACCTGTAATCCTAGCTATTCAGGAGGCTGAGATCTGTGGACCATGGTTCAAAGCCAGCCTGAACAGGAAAAGCCATGAGACTTTTATGGCCAATTAGCCACAAAAAGAAAAGAAGAGGAGGAAGAGGAAGAGGAAGAAGAAGAAGAAGAAGAAGAAGAAGAAGAAGAAGAAGAAGAAGAAGAAGAAGAAGAAGAAGAAGAAGAAGAAGAAGAAGAAGACTGAAGTAGAGCCAGAAGTGGTAGTGTGCTATCTTTGAGCAAAATTAAGCTCAAGGACAATGCCCAGGCCCTAGCACCTAAATAAATAAATGGCATGTAGGCATAGGAGCAAAGGTCAGTGCCTCTCAACAATGCTTCCTTCCTCCTCAAAACAAGGGAAAAGATGAGTAAAATTTGAATCTTGCCTAGTTCTTTCCTTGGGTACTTCAGAATTAGCTGTTGCATGGCTCATACGAATAAAAAATGACCTCTAATTGTTTTCTACTTAACATACTTTTTAAAAGTAAACAAATAAGTTCTCTAGTGGAAACACATCTCTGCCCACTTTCAATGCTGTAGACCTTAAATCACCATGCCTTCCTATGCACGCTATATATTCCCTAGACATTATCTATTTCTTCTGATATCTGAAACTCTATGCACAGGAACACAACACTGGAGTTCTGCCCTGACAAATAGAATGTATTACACCCATGAAAATATAGGAAGGGGAAGATATTTTCTGAAATTCACTAAGCTAATGTTGCTTACAGTAGGGTCCTCAAAGGCTTTTCATTGCAAGAATCAGAAAACCTATTAAATATTCTATCTCCAACCTAATAAATCAACCCTTTTGTGACCAGATACTGGGAGCCTACATTTTTAATTACCTTCTCCAGGTTCTACTCCTAGGCACATTGACGTTTGAGAACCAATAGACTGCGGGGAGTGGAGGAGAGGGGGGTTGGATATAAGTGAAAAACATGATAGTGAAAACTTAAGTTAAAAAAAAAAATAGATCACGGGCTGGGAATATGGCCTAGTTGTAGAGTTGTTGCCTTGCATACATGAAGCCCAGGGTTCGATTCCTAAGCACCACATATATGGGGGGGGTGGGGGGGAAGCCAGAAGTGGCGCTGTGGCTCAAGTGGCAGAGTGTGAGCCTTGAGCAAAAAGAAGCCAGGGACAGTGCTCAGGCCCTGAGTCCAAGCCCCAGGACTGGCAAAAAAAAAAAAAAAAAGAAATAGATCAAATATAATTCTAATTCAATCTGGGCAGAAAAGTCTGTGAGAGATTCCAATTAACCACCCAAAAGCTGGAAGTGCCTTGTGCACAAATGCTAAGAGACAGTGCCCAGGCTCTGAGTTCAAGTCCCAGTACCAGTGTAAAAATATAACAAACACCAAAGATAATGCTGCAGATTTCTGGCCTGCTGCTTTGAAGGGAGTGGTCCCAGCCCTCCCTAAGACCTTTCCTTGATGTTATGAGGACAGATTTTCCTTCCACATAAATCACTACATAGCAGGGAGATAATTGATTGCTACACCGGAGGAAAGAGACACAAATGCACCCTCCAGATCACAGTGAGCTCTCGGAGCTCTGGGCAGACAAGCAGGAGGACTTTGAGGACAACTGTGAGCCCCATTGTGCCCAGATTTCCCATCCCTGGATGCTCTTGGGACCCATTTGTTGAACCCAGGGTGCAACCCAGACCAGAACAAAAACTGTGAGGCCAAGAGCTTAGAGGGGGCAGGCAATAGGAAGGGGACATGGCCAGCACAGGACAGCCCCAGAAGGAGCAGCCTTCCAGCTACCCACATGGAAAAGCTATTGCTCGTGAATATCTGGTGAAATCCGCAAGCTAGCTTTTCCAATCAGTTCCAAGTGTCCAGACTATTTCTTACCAGGAGACTCCTCCATGGGAAGCAGGTGTGGGGGGCAGGTAGGTGTCTTTGGATAAGCAGCCAGAAACAGGACAGGGAAAGGGGAGGGAGGGAGAGAGAAAGGAGAGTGGAGGGGGAGGAGGGAAGGGGGAGAGGGGGAAGGAAGAGAAGGGAGAGGGAAAGACCATTGGCACTGCTCTTCTTTGGATTCCTTCAATTTTGAACACAAAGCAGAGCAAGAGACTGTAAAAATCAGTTCCATTGTAAAAACCCATAAGAGGAAGTCATGTATTATATGCCCCATTTTACACCTATCCCCAAAGCTAGCTCTAAACAAGCCTACCTTTTTCTATCCGTAAATTAAACCCTATGTATAGTTAGTTCTCTGGGTAAGCAACTACTCTGTAAGTACATTCATTGGGGATCTTCAGTGGGGATCTTTAATCTGAATGTTTCAATCTAATCTATTTACTCTCCTAAATTTAGATGGGACCTTCATTTTCAATATTCACCTCTCTTCTTTTTCTGTTTGTGCTGGGCCTGGGCCTTGAACTCAGGGCCTAGGTGCCACCCAGTGTCCCGGGCTTCTCTTTGCTCAAGGCTAGCACTCTACCACTTGAGCCTCAACTCTACTTCCCACTTGTCTTTCTTTTGTTTTTGTGTTCTGTGTGTGGTTTTTTTGGTTGGTTGGTTGGTTTGGATATTAATCTACTTATGAATCACATTTTAAAAGCTACACCAAGATTTGGGGCTGTGGCTCCCTGACTTTGAAGGCCAATCCCTGACCTATCCAGGCAGCCTATGGCCTTGGAACTGGGACACCCCTACCCTTGAGCTCTTCCAAGTTCGTCTAAGTTCCTAATTCCAGTTACACTCTATAGATCTAAAGCGCAGCAGGGCTTCTCCTTCCTGACCACACGGAGACCGGTTCTGCTCAGTGAGGGATGCATTTCCACGTTCAGATGGCAACTCTGCCTCTCTTACAGAAACACGAAACCGTCTTGTGCTGAATTGAAATTCCTTTGTACGACTTCTTAAAAATTAAAAGAAAGGGGCTGGGGATATGGCCTAGTGGCAAGAGAGCCTGCCTCGTATACATGAGGCCCTGGGTTCGATTCCCCAGTACCACATATACAGAAATCGGCCAGAGGTGGCGCTATGGCTCAAGTGGCAGAGTGCTAGCCTTGAGCAGAAGGAAGCCAGGGACAGTGCTCAGGCCCTGAGTCCAAGCCCCAGGACTGGCAAAAAAAAAAAAAAAATTAAAAGAAAAGGAATGAGCCTACATTGAGGAAAGGCTCTTTTTGTCACATAAGCCAAGTATATATCAGTCAGTTATTCTTTAAGCTATCAAGGTAGTTCTGTTTGCAAATATTCTATACGTGTAAGTAGCAATATGCTTTAATTTCATCATGATCGTTTTACTGAACATCCCCTATAATGTAAAATAAATCCATATCTTTCAACAGGTAT
The DNA here is from genome assembly GCF_023159225.1 of Perognathus longimembris pacificus. Taxonomy (NCBI): domain Eukaryota; kingdom Metazoa; phylum Chordata; class Mammalia; order Rodentia; family Heteromyidae; genus Perognathus; species Perognathus longimembris. The sequence continues at coordinate 2,404,212 of NC_063184.1, read as the reverse complement.
CTTAAACTCACATTTATAGATGGAAAAACTGGGTCCTATAAGAGCTGTAGTAACTCTCACTGATCTATCATATTTTGTGGGGCACGCCCGCCCAGACACCTTGCATCATTAAGAGGTAGTTCTAGCTGACCCCCCCTCCCAGCCTTGGAACCACGTGTAGCCAAGATGGCGCCTGGTGGTGAACCCGGAGGCGGTCCTGTGGGCTGTGACGTAGAATTAGGCTGCCCCTTAGGGAGGTCCCTCGGAGTTCCACCCTGATGGACAGCTCAGGCATCAAATCCCAGCCCCTACGTAGGTGCACGTACCCCACCCCTTCTATCGCTCTCCGGCCCCTTTAAAAGAGAAGCTCATTGCCACCATTAAACGAGTCTTAGCGCTGACTGGCTCCCAGGCTGTCTGTGTGTCCTCTGTCGAGAGAGGGGGGCTGGGTGGCAGTCTGTCAGCCCTCTTATCCTCTTCCTGAACCCGTCCGCGTGGGGTGTGCTATCCCGTCTCTCCTGCAGGACAGGAGAGCACGGGAGGCTAAAAACCCCCGGCAATATTTCTGATTCCAGAACAGTAATTTTTTTACAAAAAATAATTTGATATAAAAAGTTTCAAAAGAATGGTATTTTTTACAGCCACAAATGTTCCAAAGAGCCACATCTTAAAACCTTAGCTTTAGACTTAAAACTATAAGCCACACATATTCAAGCGATTCATTTTAAACTCTGAAACATTTTATGGCATTTTCCTAAAGATTTTTGACTCAATGTTTCCACGGCTGGCATTTCCCAGTGCAAGTCGCTCCCAGTCTCTGCCGAATCTCCTAAGATTGTTCACAGATCGTGCCAAGGGCGCAGCAGTCTCAATCATGACAGATTGACAGACAGACAGACAGACAGACAGACAGACAGATCAGCCCACATTGACAGCAGAGTGCTCCTTTGCTGCAGGATGGATGGACAGACCAGGCTTTCCCTGGCTGGGTGTCAGGAAGGCCAAAATGTTAAAACTCCAGAATGGGGCTGGAGTTTAGCTCAATGGTAAGGTGCTTGCTAGCAAGCATAATATCCTGGGTTCAATGCCAGTACCAAAAAGAAAGGACAAAAAAAGTTTAATAAAAGAAAAGTGATGCCATTCTGAGAATCTGATTTCTCTGAGCTGCTCGGCTGTGTCCCCTTGTCTCCCTCATGCCTCGATGGCCATGGGCGTGACTCTGAAGAGCACACGCTGTGTGTCAGGCGCAGGCAGGTGTGCTCAATTTCTTCCATCTTCGTGGTCCTGAATGAGAATCCATACAGGCAGATCACAAAATGAAAACTCAAACCAGAGGGGTACTTTGGGGAGAAAAGTTGGCATTCTTTCTTGACTTTTGTAACCTGAAAAATGCGCATATAGTAACCTTCAAGAAATGAAAGATGCAGGAGTTAAAAAAATAAAAAGGTAAACAAACCGTCTTCCCAAATCCCTTGACCCAACTTAGCATCCTCATCTGGGAAGGAAACTTCCCTTCTCTGAACTTGGCTTTCCTTTTTCTCCTCCTAAACATTACTGCATGTGCTGTGTCCATACGTCACCAGCAGAACCCAAACAACCCTTTCCAGCCTCTTTTGTCATGCCAGAACAAGCTCTTTCTAATTTTTTGCTTTCCCCCAAAAAGTACTGCCCAGGTTTGATTTGCATGTGTGATATAACACAGCAGTTGTCCTCATTAAGTTGGTTTCATCTTCACCATGAGCAGGAGGTCTTAGCCTAAGTCTCACCTCCTCCTTTGAAAAGGCCAGGTTCGGTCTTGTATCTGGAGAAAACAGGCCATGCGAAGAAAGCAACAAAAATAATACAGCTAGTCAAGCTGGGGCAGGCGGCTCACGCCTGTGATCCTCGCTCCTCAGGAGGCTGAGATCTGAGGATTGCTCTTCAAAGGCAGCCCAGGAAGGAACATCTGTGACACTCTTATTTCCAGTGAACCACCAAAAGAGCTGGGGTGGAAGTGTGGCTCAAGTGGTAGAGCACCCAGGCTCTGAGTTCAAGCTCCAGTACTAGCACCAGGAGGAAAAAAGATGGAAAACCCAGTACTGAGCACCCACTGTGAGTGGGTTTCTCCACAGTGCACCCTTCACTGGGTGAGATTTGAGTCCTTCCAGCACCGCGGAGGAAGGCACCCTCACTGGCTGCCCGTCTCAGAGCTGGTGGGTGATACCGGATCCTTCCCCTCCCCTCTGTAGGCAGGGCCGGGGTGCCCCACTCTGCTCCTAACACAGGACTCAAGTCTCTGCCACTTTCCCGGTGGTAGGGGCTGTTTTCCAGGAAATGTATGTCCTTTGTCCTGAATTGTTCCTTGTCTTCCCATCTCCTCTAGTGCACACCGGTGGACAGAATCAGTCGGTGGCTGTGTCCAGGTGAGCCCTTTATAAAGGGGGCAGAGGTTGACAGGGGAGAGGGGACAGAATTCTCCAAATAAGGTTTATTATCAGACAGTCCTGGGTCAGAATCCTAGCTTTGTCCCATCTCCTAAATCTCAGTTTCCTCATCCAAAAATGTGAATACTAACACAAGTTGAATATCCATTATCCATGAAATCAAAATCCTAACTTCTCCAAAATCACAATGTGAATGCCAACACAAGGCTTGGCTTGGTTTCCCAGGACGCCCTTCACAGGAATGTCAGGAGAGCCTTGCCAGTCACCTTTGTGGTGAAGGGAAACTCACATCCCAAAAATCCAGTACCTCATAACGGGACTGTGCTTGGAAACTAATTGTGTGTGTGTGCACGTGTGTACACGTGTACATGCTATTCCTGGGATTTGAACCCAGGGCTCAGGTACTGTCCCTAAGCTCTTTGGCTCAAGACTACTGGTCTACCACTTGAGCCACAAATCTACTTCACTTTTTTTTTTTTTTTTTTTTGGTGTTTAATTGGAAGGACAGTCGTATAAACTTTCCTTCATGGGCTAGCTTCAAAGCAAGCTCCTCAGATCTCATACCTGAGTAGCTAGTATGGTGCTGGTAGAGACTAACCTTTAAAGAGATATATAAGTAAAACTGAATTTATTATAGTTGGCCCTAATCCAATAACTGGTGTTCTTATGAGAGCAGAAAATAAATCTATAGGTCGACACGGAGGAAAGACAGTCAGACACAAGGGGGGGAAGGCAGACATCTACAAGCCAAGAAGAGGGGCTCAGAACAAACCAACTGGCCAGCCACCCCCCAGCCAGAATAGTATACAAACAAACAAAGAAAAAACAGAGCCACACAGTTGATGGAACTTTGTTATAGCAGCCATGGAGAAGAAATACATTGCCATTTATTATTAATTAATTATTATCAATCTCCAGGCCAGGGTGCTGTCCTTGAGCTTTTTCACTCAAGGCTAACTAGCACTTTACCACTTGAGCCACAGCTCCACTTTTGACTTTGGCTAGTCAAATGAGGATAAGAGTCTCACAGACTTTTCTGCTCAGACTGGCTTTGTACCTCGATCTTCAGATCTCAGCTTCCTGAGTAACTAGTATTACAGGTGTGAGCCATTGGCGCCCAGCACACAATAGCAAGTTTTCTAAAGTGCTTTGTAAATAACGAGTCCTTTTCCTGCAGTGTTCATGCCCTCCCCAGGTATCAGAGAGAGGGGAGGCAGAGGTTTCACAGTCTGATGGAGGAGTCTCCTGTTCATGATGTCCCCACCTTCGTTCCTACTTTTGGGACAATTAGAATTCCAGAGCTGCGGGGTCTGTGGCCCCCCAACATCAAAATTCACGGAGGCTTTCACAGTAGGTGCACACAGAGATCTTAATCTTCTCTCAAAGTAACTTGATAGAACAATCTTTTGCTTTGTCTTGTTTTGCCACAGGTCCTGGGTCTTGAACTCAGGGTCTGGATGCTGTCACTGAACTTCATTTCTTGTCAAGGCTAGCGCCCTACCACTGGAGCCATAGCTCCACTTCTCCATCTTTTGGTGCTTTATTGGAAATGAGAGTCTCAGGACTTGTCTGCCCCAACTGGCTTCAAACTGTGATCTTCAGATCTCAGTCTCTAAGTAGCTAGGATCACAGGCAGGAGTCACCAGCACCCAGCTTAGAACAAGTACTTTTAAAAAAGCATTATGGATACAGATGATTTAAATAATACAATCAATCAAATTAGATAATTTACTAAATTAATATAACCCACCATGTACCAAAGACATATTTGTTATATGCACATTTCCAGTACATATACAACGATCACTCCGATAACCACATACTGAGCCCTAAAAACATCCAAAAGATTTCAAAGGAGATTACAGCTCACAGGGCGGCTTGTTTGCTGCCTACAATAACAACCAGAAACAACACTGAGTCATTCTGTAGACAGGTAATGAGACCAAATCCAAGACAATTGTGTCTAGGAAGATTAAGATGAGCAATAAAAGTGAATAATGAGGGGGGGAGAAAGGATGAAGGAGGAGCCTCGAAAGGAAAAAAACCCGTGGTAGGCAAGCCAAAAGAGCCGTGGAAGGAGGATAGCACAATCAACCTCGAGAGAGAGCTGAGGGGGTCCGGGGCCAGACCCAGCCCACGTCTACACCTTCCTCAGCAAAGTGCCCTTCTGCTGCAAAGTGCGGCTCTTGCGCCTGTGACCTTGAATTTCTAGAAGATTCTAACTGACCTTGACATGGTCTGCATGCAAACCGCATTATCCGTGGCATGTTTGAGGGAAGGACCTGGCTTATCCAGTTCTAGAAAATAATAATATAATATATATTATAATTACTATTTTCTACCACTTGAGCTTACAGCTCCACTTCTGGCTTTTGGTTCAATCATTGGCGATCAGACAGTCAGAGGGACTTTTCTGCCAGGGTGGCTTTGAACAGCAATCCTAGATCTCAGCCTCCTGAGTAGCTGGGTTAGAGGTGCGAGTCCCCAGGGCTGGCTATAACATTTATTTTTTAAATGTACACAAATCTTGAAAGCTCTTTTGCCACAAATGAGAAAAACAGAGAACAAACACAGGCAGACAATTGAATGTGATGAGTGAAAGAAAGCAAGAAGCGGCAGGGGAGACTTCAGCATCCCGTCTTGTAATGAGAATAACGCTGTGTATAGAATAGAGCCCAGGAGAGAAAGCAAGCCGATGCGATTTAAAATATTTGAAATTTGAGTGCGAAGGGGTGACATGTCCAAAAAGAAATGTACTTTTTACTTGACTTATGCAACTGTAACCTCTCAGTACATCACCTTTATAATAACAATAGTATTTTTAATGAAAAGAATTTGATATATGCTCTCATGAAATACGTGTTAGGAAAACTTTGATACAAATTATAAGATCCAATCATTTTAAAAAGAAGAATTTAGCACAGTGCCAGCAGCTCACGCCTGTAATCCTAGCCACTCAGGAGACCTAAGATCTGAGAATTGTGGCTCAAGCCAGCCCTGGCTTGAGATTCCATGAGATTCTTACCTCCAACTAACCAGGGAAGAAGTTAGAAGTGGTGTTGTGGCTCAAGTGATAAGAGCACAGGCCTTAAGCAAAGCTCAGGGACAGTGCCCACGTCCTGAGTTCAGCCCCAGGACTGGCACAGAAAAAAAAAAACCAACCCACCCCTGAAATGGATTCTCCAAATCTCTCTTCTATGTAAAGTACATTTTCAATGAACACACTCCAAAATGAGGCCTCTCCACTTCACTCCAGTACTTGTTTCGTCACAATTAAAGGTATTAATTAAATGGACTAAAGGAGCCGAGTGGGTCTCCTTGTGGTTGGGACAGGGCAGGATTTCAGAGACCCAATCCCCGGCTCCTATGCTTCTGGATGACAGATGAAGTCTCCCAGAAAAAGCGCATCCAGGGCAGCTGTTTGCAGTTTACCGTGGTTGTTTTTTTTTTTTTAAAGAACATTTGTTTTCTATTTGTCTCTAAATAATGGAAGAAAATACAAATGAGGGGCCCAGTGTGATTTTTATAGAGAGCTTCTTTTTGGGAAATCTGATAAGCTTATAGCTACATATGTTGAAAATCATTCTCATATAAAAACCCACAAAGTGGAAGTGGGGGAATCCTATTTTTGTCAAGTCATTCAATGTTCATTTTAATCATCTATTGTTTAGCACCATCTGCCAATGTTTTGTGCTTTTAGAACTTTCGAAGGCATCTTAGACTTAATGTGCATTACAACATGTTAGCATGTGATGTTGTTTATTGAGTTATCAGTACTCTCTGGGGGTCTCGGGTCCTCTTCTTTGTCCAGTGAAGAATCATGAGGCAGCCAGGTGCAGTGGCCCACACCTGTAACTCCATCCACTCAGGAGGCTGAGGTAGGTCTAAGGGTCACAGTTAAATCCAGCCCCAGCAGAAAGTCCATGAGACTCCTATCTTTAGTTAACCGCCAAAAGCCAGATATGGAGCTGTGGCTCAAGTGGTAGAGCCCTAGCCTTGAGCAAAAAGCTCAGGGAAAGAGCCCAGGCCCTGAGTTCAAGACCTGAGGCTGGTGCGCGCGTGCACACACGTGCGCGCACACACACACACACACCACACACACACACAGATAAATGGATTGCTGGAGGCATGACTCTGATGGTAAAACGCCAGCCTGAAAGGACTTAGATTGAAAGCATCAGACTCTGAGTTCCAGAAGGAAACAGGAAATGGTAAAGGAATGTGTTGGTGATACAGACGAGATGATTGTGTTGTACCTATGTCCATGCCAAAAGCACAGCAGGGTGTTTGCAGGTGTGGAATATGGGGTGCAGATATGTTTGTGTTCTCACGAGGATCTGCCTCTCATGCTTCCTCCAAAAGGTACAGACTTTGCACAATGCCCCACAAACTAGAAGCTTTAAAAGATCTTCAAAATGAAAGACATTGCTGACAGATTTTAATTGGGTGTTTACTATAAATTCTGAAGTAAATAACAAATCCAAACATAGGCCAAACATCATTTCTGTTTTTGAAACTCCACAAGTAATGCCTTTGCCATTTGTATTAGCCATTCTGAACGCAATTAAAAATGAGCTTTCTTAAGTTAGAATGAAATAACTTTCGAATATGTGTGACAAGAATTTTAACTCCAGCTAAGATTATAGGCGTGAACCACCATGGGCCCCCATCCAGAAGTAATCTTTAACACCAATTCTGATTACTATGATACAGTCTACAATCCAGCTCAGAAGTATAAACGAGCACAGACCATAGTGACACACTGCAAGCTTTACATTAATATTCAAAATAGAATCCAAGTGCTGGTTTTGTCCCCTTAGTTTTCTCTGAACAATAACATTTGGGACAGGAAATAGGCAACAAGAGTTATTTCCTGGTTTCTATTTATTGATACGAGGAACACAAGACTAGAATTCCTTCTCAAGTGTGCTAGCTGTGGGCACACAAACAGAAAAATACTCTAACTTCAGGCCTTAAGTAAGCACAGCTGCGTCATGTGTTGGGGAAGAAATTCTTTTACAGTAGTTATTAGATGAAGTTCCTTGTTAAAAACACTTCACAACACCAGGCTCCAGATCCTAGCTCCAGATCCTCAGGAGGCTGAGATTGGAGGCTCGCAGATCAAAGCCAAACCAAGCAGGGAAATCCGTGAGACTTTTATCTCCAACAAACCACTCAAAAAAGCCAGAAGTGGAGCTGTGGCCCAAGGGTAGAGTGCTGGCTTTGAGTAAAAAAGCTCAGGGACAACATGCAGATCATGAGTTCAAGTACAGGGTCTGGAATAAAAAAGGTTGGTTGGTTTGTTTTTCCCCACAAATAGTACCTCTAAAAGCTGACAAGTGCGAAGTAATTGACCTGGGAAAGATGAAATCCGACAACTTATAGGCCAGCCTTGACATGGTTTCTGGAAAGATCTAGAAAGCAGCCTTTGTCATAACAGTTTGCTTTAGGTTTTGAGTATTTTTGCCAAGGAGCCAGTGGAATACAAGCCCCACGTGAGAAGGAAAGAGGATTTCCTTCTAAACACAATCGACAGGACAGGTGCTGAAGACAGCCAGGGAAAGGATGCACTTCAGATCTGTGAAAAATTACTCACTTCTCACAGACACAAAGCAGCTGCCTGCACCGACAGGCAGGAAATAGCAGAATTCTGACACCACCAAATCACTTGGGAATCTGAGCCTGAGCCAATCGTCAAGTTAAACCTGGTGAAGTTAAACTTTGAATTTAAAGTTCCACATTTGCCACCGATTCTCTCTACTCTTGGGCATGCAATTGAGAGTTGGCTTTTTTTTTGGGGGGGGGGGATGGAGTTTGAGTTTTCTTTTTTTGCTTTAGTGTATTTGTTCTATCTTTTTTCTTTTTTGCTTCAGTTCCTTCATCTGTACATAAAAAGCCTGGTAATATTACCTCCAGAATGGAGGGGATGTGTGAGATACTCAGATATTGTCTGCCATTCTATCTTTCTTTCTAGAGCCACACAATATAAAGAAACAAATGTGCCAAAAGCCTTGTTCGCTGAACATGGGCTATCTCTCTGATTCCCAGGACCGGCTCTGATGCGGGCAGGTCTGTGCAGCATGCTACCTTTTCCTTCACAAAATGCCTCTCCCTCCTCCTCCTCCTCCTCCTCCCCTCCTCCTCCTCCTCCTCCTCTTCCTCCTCCTCCTCCTCCACCATCACATCAACCAAATCCACGTTTGACTGACCAACATGGTCGTAGGCACAGCATACCACCTCATGCTGGCATTGGATGTGGTGAGCGGAACTCTCCATTTGTGTCTGCTTCCACATCATTTAGGTTGACCATTTGTAGTAGCCATTGGATGTTGGGTTGGGAATAATCCCTCCCCTCCTACACATGTACACACGCACACTCATGTGCACATGCACACACGCACACACACAACCTTCAGTCACACCCTCTCACACACCCTTCCTCTTCCTCAGCCACGAAGCCTGCCTTTCTGCAGCTTTGTTTCCTCTATTGGTCTCAAGGTCTGTGAACCTTACCGCCTTGACCTTGAGCAAGCCTCAAGGTCACTCCCCCTTTCTAGATCCTTGCTGCTATCTGTCATGTCTTAATTCCTCCTGATTGCTACAGTGATGTGCACTAGCGGGACCACAGTTGAGAGACTTAGCTTGTCACAAGGACTCTAAATGTGCCCATGACTATGTCAGTCTATGGCTTGGTCATCGGGATGGGCTATGGGTTTTAGGGAAGTACGGGCTGTCTACTTCCTTAACCACAGAGGACACTCAGCAGTTCTCTTCAGGCTCCACCATCTCCAAAAACCCCACTCAGAAGATCCTCTTGGCTCCTGCTTTACTAAGGAGTTAGTCATTGTCTTGCAGGTGTGGTGTCTTCTGTGGCTTGGAAGCCTTTTCTATTCCGTCCCTGGTGTCTCTCTCTTCCCCTATTGTGTAGAAAGGCAGATCTCTCCTCCTGTCCAGAGCCCAGTCTTCGGAGCTTCCCTCGTGCCTGTAGCACACAATTATAGATGGTTGAGCATGCACCAGCCATGTTCAATGGATTCATGCTTCACACGGGCCCAGTACTACCGAGGAGGTGAGCACACTGAACTGGGGGGGTTGGGGGATGGGACAGGAAGCAAACAGATGATCACAGCTGGTGAGTGCAAAGGGGATGTGGACACAAAGAGAGCCACGTTACCATACCAGACAGAGCATCTCACAAATGGAACTTGGTCTTCTGGGATCTGCTCACTGGGCTGTGTGCAGTCCAGGCCGGGGGAGTAGCAGCCCTGTGTGCAGTCCAGGCTGGGGAGTAGCAGCGGTGGACACCAACACCTCAGCCTTGCTTAGCTAGGGTGATGTGCTCCACTGGGACCTACTCATAAGCAGCATTCCTCTACTCCTTTCTTCTCAACTCCATTCTACTTTTTCAAGCACTTTCTGCCCGTGTGCGAGTGTGTGTGTGTGTGTTGTGTGTGTGTGTGGTGTGTGTGTGTGATGGTCTTGGGGCTCACACTCTGGGCCTGGCTGCTGTCGCCGAGCTATTCTGCTCTACCACTTAAGTCCCAGTTCACGTCTGGCATTTTGGCAATGAATTGGAGAGAAGAGTCTCCCAGACTTTCCCAGGCTGGCTTTGAACCAAAATCCCTTAGATCTCAGCCTCCTGAATAGCTGGGCTGATAGGCATGCACAACCAGCCACCACTCATATAAAAAATCCTTTCCTTCATATCCATTTAATTTCTAATCATTTTCATCCTAACCAAGCCCTTTTCACACACCTAGGTGACACACATGCCTGTCTTCCAGCAGTTTCCCTGGCTCACCGAAGGCCTCTCCACCCTGCCACCCACACCCAGCCTGTCCCACGCATTTTCCAGTTAGTGAGTCTTTCTAGATAATTCCATTGCCACACTGCCCCAGTGGCGTCACTGGCTTTCCCACACCTAAAGGATGAGAATCATAATCGGATCATCAAAGCCAGCCACAGATGGAAATCGACAGATTTACCTCATTCAGCCCTCCTTTGTGGAGTAGCTGCCAATCAGCCACACTCGGAGTTCTGGCTTCCCATAGGTCCCTTGTCCCTCAAAGAGAACGCTGGCTCCCGTCTCCTTCATTCTGCTCTGGCTCTCGTGTCTCCAAGGCTGGGCTCAAGCCCCATCGCCTTCTACCTCTAGATTACTCACCTGTCTAAGAGTCTCTGGAGCACACAACAAGCTAGCTACATACTACATGCTATGAAGTCCACCTCGGATGCTTCCCTCCCAACTAGCTTGATGCCAGGGATTTAAGGGAGAATGTCCTACTGTCTCTCAAGAAAGCCTCACTTCTGACAGAATAGATGGGGTGGAAGTGGAATGCCAGACACTAGGAAGTCAGAAACAATCGCAGTCAAGAATTAAGACCACCCCGGACACCCCTGGCTCACGCCCGTTAATACTAGCTACAGCTACAGCTGAGAGCTGAGGATGGAAGTTCAAAGCCAGCTTGGCTGGAAAGTCCATGAGACTCTTAGCTCCAATAAAAATGACTCAAAACAAGCCAGAAGTCAGGTGCATACCCGTGGTGCAGGCCTGCAATCCTAGTTACTCAGGAGGCAGAGCTCTGAAGACGGCAGTTCAAAACTAACATGGGCAGAAAAAAATCTGTGAGCCTCTTATCTCCAATTACCCAGCTAAAAATCAAGTGGAGCTGTGGCTTAAGTGATCAAGCCAAAATGCTTAGGGATAGCACCCAAGCCCTGAGTTCAAGCCCCACAACCAATCCCGCCCCCCCCCCCCCCGCAGCCCGCAGATGTGGAGCTGCAGTTAAGTTCAAGTGACAGAGTGCTAACTCTGCACAAAAAGCTTTGAGTTCAAGCCCTGGGCAAAGAAACAGAGAGAGAGAGAGAGAGAGAGAGAGAGAGAGAGAGAGGCAAGGAAGGAGGAAGGAGGAGGGAGGGGGAGGGAGGGGGAGGGAGGGGGAGGGAGGGAGGGAGGGAGGGAGGGAGGGAGGGAGGGAGGGAGGGAGGGAGGGAAGGAGGGCAAAGATCCAATTACTAATGCTAGATGGGATTTTGGAGCCCAGTACAAAAAATATCCTTGGCTCTTGGATTATGACAGAGAATCATTAAGACTTTATTTTCTAAGAAAAAAAATAGAAATCAGTGATTTTTTTTAGGGAAAAAACCCACTAGGAACATTAGTGTGTCTAGAAAAAAGTGTTTGTTCTCTAGGAATTTTACATGATATGTTATAAGGAAAAGTTGTTGATATCAAAGCTTATAGTCTTAACAGAGTTTCACGGTGGATTCAGTTTTTTACCTTAGAGTTTCACTCTAAATTAGCAGTGTAGTAACAAAAACAAATACATATATATTTATACATAGTGTTACGTTTTATATATAAAAATTTATGTACATATATATATATACTTAAGTGTGGTTACATTCCAATATGAAATTCTCTCATAATTTCTGTGATGGAAAACTATAATCTAACCACTAGCAGAGAGCTGACTACTAGGGAATTCAGTCTTTTAAACTGAGCATGGTGGTAGCATCCTTTGCTATTCAAATTGTCTATTTGCTCCAGCCAGCCCCCCCTCCCCCCACCCCCCAGGCTGAGCCAGCTGGACACCAAAGGCAGGTCCCAAGGGTCCTGTAGTCCACTCTGCTCCATTCCCCACCATTTTGGTTGACAGCAATACCTTTGGAATGGCAGTGCCACCGCCCCACGCTGCCTGGCTCCCCAGAACTCTCTTTTGCCTGACTCTGCCCCACCCAGAGAAAAGTTCAAGGACAAGTTAGCCGTGGTCTCCACACCAAGCAAATGTGACTCCCTGCACACACACACCCTGACACACACACACACCCCACACACACACCAAGTCTGCTTATGTTTGTGTTGATTTTCTCATGGTTTCCAAGCTTTGCCAAATTCCCAAGCCTGGAATGATTTTTTTTTCTGTCTGTGCGATCACTGGAGCATAGAACTGTTTGCTTTGAGGTTCGGAACTCCCTCCCGTCTCCTCCCAAGGGACGGGGAGGAGGGGACTGGGGCGGGGGGGAGCAGGTGTGCAGAGCCATTCACCAGGGTGCTGACCCTCAGCCGGGCATGACAGGGCTGGAAAACAGGATTAGACGTCCAAACAAGAGAAAGGTCACACTTGACATTTCCACTGGAAATGCCAGTGCAAATAGACAGGTCCCAAGGATGGACTCCTCTCTCTCTCTCTCTCTCCTCTCTCTCTCTCCTCTCTCTCTCTCCTCTCTCTCTCCTCTCTCTCTCTCCTCTCTCTCTCTCTCTCTCTCTCTTTCCTCTCTCTCTCTCTGATAGGTTTAAGGAAAAACTGATATTTCAAACGCATTGTTTATTGTTTCTCTCTCTCATCGGTTGAAGAAACTGATTATTATTTCAATGAATTGTTTCCCGCTCTCTGTTTCTCTCTCATACGTTTAAGGAAAAACTGATATTATTTCATGAGTTGTTCCCCTAAAAGCTATTGAATAAAAGGCCAATGTTAAACAAGGGATATGAGTCACCGCAAAAAATTTTCTCTGTTACTAATTATTTGAAGAGTTAGTTCTTTACTTTGCTATCAGAAGAAAAACCAAAGATGACGTTGGAGAAAGAAATACAGAAAAGCCTTGGAAATGTAGCTTGTATAATATTCACATTCTTGGGTTGGTTTTGCTGTTGTTTGTGTCAGTGCTGGGACTTGAACCCAAGGTCCTATGCTCTCACTTGGCACTCTACCACTTGAGCCACAGCTCTTCTTCTGCTTGTTGGTGTTTAATTGGAGCTAAGAGTGCCATGGACTTTCCTGCCTAGGCTGATTTGAATTGCAACCCTCATTTCTCAGCCTTCCGGAATAGTTAGGCTTACAGGTGTGAATTGTTTGGAGGTGGTTTTTTTTTCCCCTTGCTTCTCACTAGTAGCAGTTACATTCTTTTTTCTTCCAGAAATATCTCTTGTATCTTAGAGTTCTTGTTGCTGACAAGTTTGTCCCCATTGGAGAATAGCAAAGTCATTGTCCCCAGAAGATAAGCTATTGTCTTATTCATCTGCCATTTACAGTGGTCCCTGTGTATTATCGGTGATGAATTAAAAAAAATCTGAAGTCTCCATGTGCCAGTGGCTCGCGCCTATAATCCCAGCTACTTGGGAGTCTTGGATCTGAAGCTTGAATTTCAAAACTAGCCTGGGCAGGAAACTTGGTGAAACGCTTACCTCCAATCAAGCACCAAAAAAAAAAAAAGACACAAAGGGAGCTGTGGCAGCTCAAGTGATAGAGCTCTAGCCTTTAGCCAAAAAGCTCAGAGACAGCACCCAGGCCCAAGAATTCAAGCCCCAGAACAGGACACACACACACACACACACACACACACACACACACACACACACACACACACACACACACACTGAAATAAAGATGCAACTAATAATTGACTTTAGGGCTGGGGATATGGCCTAGTGGCAAGAGTGCTTGCCTCATATGCATGAAGCCCTGGGTTCGATTCCTCAGCACCACATATATAGAAACGGCCAGAAGTGACGCTATGGCTCAAGTGGTAGAGTGCTAGCCTTGAGCAAAAAGAAGCCAGGGACAGTGCTCAGGCCCAGAGTTCAAGCCCCATGACTGGGGGGAAAAAAATTGACTTTAAGGTCTCAGAATTACCACCTGTGAATATCAGGTTATAAGAAACAAAAATAAGAAAGAGTGGAATTCTTATGACCATTTATATCTAGCTGCTTAGCTCCACCAAAATACATTCTTCACTTACACTAAGATCCCAAGAAAATATTAAATTGTAACAAATATTAACCCTCATTAAGTCAGGCCAATTAAAAGTGGACTAGCTTGACTTAGTAAAAGAGCTCATACTTCTTTTTTTTTTTCTTCCTGATCCTGGGGCCTGAACTCGAAGCCTTAATGCTGTCTCTGAACTTTTCTGATCAGCACTGGTACTCTACTACTTGAGCCACAGCTCCCTTTCTGGCTTTTGGGGGGTGATCGATTAGAGATAAAAGTCACATGAAGTTTCCTGCCTAGGCTGGCTTTGAACCAAAATTCTCAGATCCCAGCCTGCTAAATAGCAAGGATTATAGGTGTGAGCCACTGATACTTGGCCTCTCTTAAAGTAGGACTAGTTTATCCAGCATTGGCACACGAAAACCCTGAGAGGGTTTTAATACACAGCCAGCAGAACTTGCTAACCCTGGGAATGTGGCTGATCTGGCTATATCTTTAACAGGTCATTGCATTTGTGAATAAAATAATGCCTCATAGCCAAGTGCCGGTGGCTCACACCTGTAACCCTGGCTACTCAAGAGGCTGAGATCTGAGAACCACAGTTTGAAGCCAGCCTGAGCTTCATGAGACTCCTTTTTTTTTGGCCAGTCCTAGGCCGTGAACTCAGGGCCTGAGCACTGTTCCTGGCTTTTTTTTTTTTTTTTTGCTCAAGGCTAGCACCCTGCCACTTGAACCACAGCGCCACTTCTGGCCATTTTCTGTATATGTGGTACTTAGAAATCGAACCCAGGGCCTCATGTATACGAGGCAAGCACTCTTGCCACTAGGCCATATTCCCAGCCCCCTCATGAGACTCTTATCTCCTCCACTTAACCAGCAAAGAGCATAAGTGGAGGTATGGCTCAAGTGGTAGAGCACCAGCCTCGAGTGAAAAAGCCAAGTGAGACTTCCTTGGTCCTGAGTACAAGCATAGTAACAATAGTAATGATAATGCTTCCTTGTGTCCAGGATGATCAGAAATAAGGTATTTCAATTGTTTCTCTTGTGGCACTGCACACTTCCCACAGTGCTAACACTGTTTACAATGTGTAGGACAATTTGATTGTCCTTGGAAGGTCCTGTCGTCACGGCTGACCTCAGGACCCAGAGCCTCAGGCCTGTTAGCAGCAAGCTGGCCTCAGGACTGCACGCCCAGGCAGCCATGTGCGCTGAGGGGCTATCCCACAGTTCGCAAGACCTTTACCAATACAACCCACAGAGCTCGGTGTTAGGAAGCAGGCCCTCTCTAATGTTCTTGCTGGGAATGGGGGATGGATTACCTTTGAGCCCAATTTTTTTGCAGCTCCAATTACATGCAAGTCAGGACAATAGACACCCATGTTCACTGAAAGCATCTCTAAAGGAAAGTTTGATGACTGAGTACAGTAGGTCATGTCATGGTAGTTCATCCCAACTACTTAAAAAGCAGATATCTGGAGGATCTAGATTCTAGGCAAAACCATAAGATCCTTCCTGAGAGCCAGGTACCTGTGGTATGCAGGATGCTGAGATCTGAGAATCATGGTTCAAAGCCAGCCAGAGGAGACAAATCCATAAGGTACTTAAACATCAAAGGACTGGCACGAAAAAGGCAAGGAAATGCGAGGCCTAGAGTTCAAGCCCCAGTACTGGTGCATGCATGCGCGCACACACACACACACACACACACACACATACACACACACACACACACAGAGGAAGGAAGGAAGGAAGGAAGGGAAAGAAGGGAGGAAGGAAGGAAGCGAGGAAGGAAGGAAGGAAGGAAAAGAAGGAAGAAAGGAAGGAAGGGAAAGAAGGAAGAAAAGAAGGAAGGAAGGAAGGAAGGAAGGAAGGAAGGAAGGAAGGAAGGAAGGAAGGAAGGGAGGGAGGGAGGGAGGAAGGAAGGAAGGAAGAGAGGAGGTAGAGGGAGGAAGAGAGGAAGGGAGGAGGAAGAACCAGTTGCAGAGTGGAGGTTTTACAAGTTAAGGGACATGAATTTTCGCCTTCACAAAACGAATGTCCTTGCAGCGATTTATCAAAAATGATAATGAAAAATCCCGCATCTTTCCAACCCAACAATATTCATGGAGAGCCTGCCAGGGCCAGAGTCTGTACTAATTAACAGCACTGCAATGGGTAATAAAAGAAATCTGATCCCTGCCCTAACCGAGCTTATCATTTAAGGACAGAAAAGTAATTTTTTTAAAAAACAACAAAGCAACACCCAACTACAACTGTGGCAAGAGTGTTCTCATTGTTAAATAACCACAAACCCAGACATGATCACTATACTACAATTACTTTTTATTTCTATTGCTTACACTGCTTTTGTGTATTTTATTTCACGTTTAGCCACAAAAGTTCAGTGGGGGAAAACAAACCATAAAGAGGAAATGGGGGCTCCCAGGCCTTTGCATGGTCAACAGTGCAGGATGGGCTGGAGTTAAGGAAATTCCAACACCCCATTCCCAGTCTTAAGTTCTTTTTCACTCAATGACAGGACGGCAAGCCCCACAGAAGACTGACTTTCCCTCACTCTCCCTAGATTCCATCACCTGTGATGTCTGTACAGTCCTGCAGGCTGTCCCAACTATTACCCATCACATTTGTAGTGTGTGTTTGTATGCACACACGCACTAGTACTGGGCTTGAACTTAAGGCCTCACTTTTGTTTAGTTTTTTTCCACTCAAGGCTGATGCTCTACAACTTGAGCCAAAATTTTTGTCCCCTGGCTGTCCATTTCACTGTTGGGGTGAATATCCTGCTACATGGGTCCAGAAGAATTTGAAGATTCTCTTCCTTTCTTAAGTTAATTTTTTAAAATTATCTTTAAGTAATTGTACAAAGGGGTTTCAATTCAACAGATTAGTTTGTATGTTCAGTGAATCTTGAGCAATATCACCCCTTTATAATTCACCCCTTTCCCAACACCACCCATAGTTGAGGATTCTTTTCAAAGTTTATTAACATTCACATTCCAAATGTTGATGTTGTCTAGCTTACAAGGTGGGGGTGAGGGAGAGGCAATATAGCTCTTCTCTTCTGTTGAACTAAATTCGTCTTTTCTTTCCTTTCTTTCGTGTGTGTGTGTGTGTGTGTGTGTGTGTGTGTATGTGTGTATGCACGCACCAGTCCTAGGACTTGAGCTTCCCTAAGGCTTGAGCACTGTCCCTAAGCTTTCTTGATCGGGGCTAGCACTCTATCACTTGAGCCACAGCTTGGTTCCTGTTCCAGCTTCTAGACCAAGCAAGAAGAGCTCAAAGTCAGGCAAACCAAAGCTGTGCCAAGGACCCAGACCAGCTCAAGGTTCTGAATTGCCTTGCTTCCACGTTAAAGAATGAAAGAATGGTTGCTTGGGCCGGGAATGTGGCTTAGCGGTAGGGTGCTTGCCTTGCAGGCATGAAGCCCTGGGTTCGATTCCTCAGCACCACATAAACAGAAAAGGCCAGAAGTGGCACTGTGGCTCAAGTGGTAGAGTGCTAGCCTTGAGCGAAAGAAGCTCAGGGGACAGTGCTCAGGCCCTGAGTTCAAGCCCCAGAACTGGTTAAAAATGTAAAAAAAAAAAAAAAGAATGGTTGTTTGCACACGTTATGTTTTACATAGGCTCAAAGAAAACAATGATTGCAATATTTGCTATTTGTACTTTAGGGAGTAAATGTTTCTCAAAAAAAAAAAAGTCACCACAAACTGAAAAATTTGCAAATAATAATTGTGATAACACAGTTATGTATACACACATATTTGCATTATGCATGTACTATGTATATACATATGCCTATCAATCACCTGTCTATCTATCTATCTGTCATCTATCCAGCTCCTCATGTGTTTTAAATGAGCAATAGGAAGTAGAGGGTGGCTCAAGTGATAAAACACCAACCTTACACAACACAGCTCAGTGACAGTGCTGACTCCTGATTTCAGACTCCAGTGCTGGCACAAAATAAATAACGAGCAATGGAGATTATTGATCACTTTATTTGCAGGCATGATAACGCCGTCTGAAGCCAGGTATAGTGGCTCATGGCTGTAATCCTAACCCTGAGTTCAAACTCCAGTACTGCCGAACATAAATCAATGAATAAAAAATAATAAACATTAAATAAGAATTATCATTCAGTGCTTATGCACACTGGCCATATGGTTTGTAATTGAAACCTTCTGAAAAAAATCGTTCCCAGGGAAATTCGCTGGTCCTTTTGGTTAACAGTTCAATATAAAACCTGTCCACTTTATAAACACTGCGTCTTCATGGCAAGCTGTCTGTACACTTTATAAAGCTATCCACTTTCACGTACCGTGGAGCATATGTGCTGAAGTGCTCATCTCTTCCTCCCAAGTGCATGGTTGTTAAGCAGGGACCTAAGTTAGACACACCATTTGTTCTCCGGTGTAAGAGAGAGAGGGGATGTTCTGGCCCTGGGGTGCATGAAGGAGGCTCCTTGCTCCCCCTCCCTCCAGCAGTGCTGCCCTGGGGATCAGCCTGGCTGCTTTGGTGTGGGGAATGTAACCATTTCAGGGAGCTAAGGTGTTCAGAGTCTCTGTCCCTCATGAGACACCCCCAAGAAAAACTGGGTCCCCAGTTCTCCCTCTGTGATTTTTTTTTAAACTACGTACTGCTGAGTAATTACCAGCTGAAATGGAGAAAGTGTGCTGGCTCCTCATTGCAGTCCTTCTACACCTCCCCCCCCCCCCCCCCCCCCCCCCCCCCCCCCCCGCCGCCAGGAGCCCTGGTCCTGGGGCAGAGGCTTCGACCCGGCCCCGCCCAGGGCAGCCCACTGTGACATGGCTGTGCTCTTAAACCACGAGCATTGTCTATTTTGCATCCCAAAGTTGGGGTTTGGAATACATGTCTGCCAACCCATCAGTAGCGCTGCTAGGAAGGAAATAGAGCGTTTAATTGTCCATTTCTCTGAGGACAACCGAACCTTTGTCCCAGTAGAACACACTGAGAAATTGTTCAGCAGAAGAAACTTCATGTAAGTAGGAAGCAGAAACCTAGATAAGGAAATCCGGACTTGATTTTTTTTTTTTTGGACAGACCCATAACCAAGAAAAAAGATATATATGTATATGTATATATATATACACACATACATACATACATATACATAAGTGTATTTATATAAATTATACCATATAATAGTATATTGTATATGGTCATACATTATACTTATATCATATATTATAATGTGTATTTATATATTAATGTGAATTTGATATACATGTATAAATATATATGATGTGTATAATTACATGTAATTTACATATCTATATTACAACAGAAAAATAATGGCATGACTTTACAACTTTTATTAAATATCCACTGCACACATTGCACCACCACCTGGTTTCACCTTCAGATTTTGTCTACCACAAAAAAAAAAAAAGAATCTCTTTTCTGTTTTCTTCATCCCTCTTCTCATTCATTGCTGGGCATCAAACATCCAGATAATTAATTGCATTGAGTAACATAAGGCCCTCAGGGTGTATTTTATAGGGGGAAAAAAAGGTGAATTGCTTAAGTGTAAAGAATGGCTATTATAGATGTTCAATGATTTCCTCTCCTTCAGGTCGACCGAGTCTTTAGGAAGGTCACAAGCCAGTCTCCTGCCTGAAACCAGGACTTCAGAGTGCTGAGCCAAGAAATGGAAAACCTTGTAGCAGGATCATTAGGACATTGGAAATGCTTACTATGGTTATTGAGATGTATTTTATGAAGATGAATGGTTTATGAAGATGTGAGGTTTGGATTATAGGATGTACGAATTTAGAAAATATATTAGAATATTTATAAGATAAATTCATTTGGCCCAGGATTTATTGGTTATTGAAGTTGCTTAATATTTGGAACAAGTATTTCTTGACATTAAAATAGGTATTAGCTGGAGACTGGTGGCTCACGCCTGTCATCCTAGCTACTCAGAGTCTCAGATCTGAGGATCACAGGTCAAAACCAGCCTGGGCAGGAGAGTCCATGAGACTCTTATCTCCAATTAAACAGCAGAAAACCAGAAGTGGCCTTGTGCCTCAAAGTGGTAGAGATCTAGCCTTGAGCAAAAGAGCTCAAGGACAGTGCCCAGGCCCTGTGTTCAAGCCCCACAACCAAAAGTCTGTGGACAATCATCTCAGTTCACCAGCAAGAAGCCGCAAGAGGAGGCTTGTCCTCAGCTCTAGTGTCGGGCGAAAAGGTCAGGTGAGAACACAAGCCCTGAGTGTGAGCCCCAACACTGGCACAAGAAAATAAATGAAGTGAAATGAAATGAAAAGAGAAAAGAGGTCATTAAGGCTGACAAGCAGCTCCAGAAGCAAACTTCTCTCAATAGTCAGTACAGAAATTCTTAGGGATCATTATTTCCTCAGTGTCCCCAGAAGCTGGCTTCAGTTGTGCTATTGGCCATAGCAGAGGCAGTGCAAGCAGAGTGTGCCTCATGGAGAATGGTCTGGAAGAAGCCTGGAGATCAGGAACCTTCCTTTTACTGTACCTGAGGCTAGCAACTCTTCCTCCAGACCACAAAGCACCTGTTCTCATGCTTTCAATAACAAATACTGAAATAGTCAAAAAGCCTGATCAAACCAATGGCCTCATACTTTTTTTTTTTGCCAGTCCTTGGGCTTGAACTCGGGCCCTGGGCATTGTCCCTGAGCCTCTTTTTGCTCAAAGCTAGCACTTTACCACTTGAGCCACAGCGCCACTTTGGGCTTTTTTTGAGTAGTTTATTGGAGATGAGAGTCTCACAGACCTTCCTGCAGGGGTTGGCTTCAAACCACGATCCTGAAGTCTCAGCCTCCGGCATAGCAGGAAGGATTCCAGGTGTGAGCCACTGGCACTCAGCTAACTTCATATTCTTAAAAGAGAAACCGTGTTGAAGAGAAGAGGCAGTGGATTTGGAGAAGCCGAGAAATGCTTTCTTCTTTTCCCTTTCATAAAGCCTTATAAGATCTTAATTTCTCATCCTATGAAAAATCAAAATAAACAATAAAACATCAAAATTAACTATAGGCCAAAAAACCCAAAAGAATCTAGTTTCTGCAGACACTGCCTGACATTCTCAAAGGTAAACTCACAAATAAAATCTGTGTCTCAGCCAGGTGCAAGTGACTCACGCCTGGAATCCTACCTACGCAAGAGACTGAGATCTGATGATCGTGGTTCAAAGACAACCTGGGCAGAAAAACCCATGACGTTCTGATCTCCAGAACTACCAAAAAGCCAGAAGTGAAGCTGTCTCTGGAATGCCTTGCTGTGTCCAGCTGTGGTAGAGTGCCAGCCCTAAGCAGCACAGCTGAGGGAAGAGCATCCAGGCCCTGAGTTCAAGCCCCAGCACTGGCACCAATAACAACAACAACAATAATAATAATAACCTGTGTTCCTTCCCCAGGCAGGAGCTCACTCGAGCTGTATAAACTGCAGAGTTTACAAAGGAACAAATGCAGGACAGCACCTCCTTTAGAACTTCAAAAGGGCTGTTGCTCAGACATTCCTGTTGCATCACGCCACTTCTCAGCTTGTACTGAGTAGAGAAGGGGCACGGCTTGGCACGGTTGGCTGGGCCTGGTCCTGTTACTCTCTTGCCCTAAGACAGGGCAAGTGGATCGAGATTTTCTGGTTTATGTTTTATCTGTTTGACTCCACCTAGCGAGGCGTTAACAAATCTGTTAAGTCATATACTAAGCCAAGTAAATGCAGGGCAGCCAAATTATTTTTGATAGCCTGAAGAGGTGAAGGAAGTGCTGGGCACTGCTAGCTCACTTCTATGACCCCAGCTGCTCAAGAGTCTGAGATCTGAAGATGAAAAATTGAGTGTGGTATTCCTGGAAGTATTCACACGTGTCAAATCTTTTGTCCTGTGGTCTGGAATTGTTGTAATAAAAGAAAAGGAAAATATGTAAATCAACTTCTGTTATGATGGGGGTGATGGTAGAAAGTCTCTAGAGAAAGAAGTTTGCACAAACTAGGCAGAAAAAGACCAGGATAATCCCAGATGGACAACAGATCAAAACGGAGACAGTACATTTCTCTAACCTTTTTTGCTATGTGGGGGGGGGGGGGGGGAGGGAGGGAGAGGGAGAGAGGGAGGGAGAGAGGAAGGGAGAGGGAGAGGAAGAGAGAGAGACAGAGAGACAGAGAATGAATGACTATTGGGGCTTTAACCTTGGGCCTGGTTGCTGTCCCTTAGCTTTCTCACTGGAGATAGATGCTGCTACACCTCCAGTTCTGGCTTTTTATAGTGAATTGGAGGTAAGTGTCTCTTGAGTTTGTCGGGGTCGTCTCTGAACCACATCCTCAGATCTCAGCCTCCTGAGAAGCCAGGATCACAGGCGGGAGCCGCTATTGTGAGCTTTGGCTTGCTGTTTAAAATTCCTAGAACGAGAGGTGGCACGGGGAGGAGTAACTCCTGACACACGAGAAAGACCAGGGACGGCTGCTTGGCCCTCGATGCCATGCTAGCACGTGTTGCAGAAGTTAATATACATATATATGTGCATATACATAATATACACACACTATATGTGCACACTATATACACATCCTATATACACACACTACATACACACACTATATATACACATCCTATATACATACACTATATACGTACTATATACACACTATACACACTATATACACACACTATATATACACACACTATACACACAATATACATACACCCATACACACACTATATACACACTATATACACACACTATATACACACACTATACACACTATATATATATATACACACACACACACACACTTTGCCTGCCTGCGGCTCCCCTGCTCCCTGTCCATCACCGAGGCTTGGACGGGATGCCACCACTTCAAGGAGTGCACGCGCGGCAAGGTGCTCCGTGCTCACACCTGGTGCACGTGTTCGCCCAGGGGCTCGCCCACAGTCAGCCCTGCCAGGGGCGAGGCCGGGCTCTAAGAACGGGGGGAGGAAGCCCCCCACCCCAAGCCACACCACGCCCCACTGCGGTGCGTGAGAGGGTAGCCCCGCTCCACGTTGTGGGGACCCGAACCCCGCCCCCACTGTAGGCAGCCGGGGAGATGGGAGGGCAGGATTTCCGGAGGGGGAGATGCGGAGAAATCAAGGCGCCAGGAGCGCCTCGAGGATCCGAGCAGTGCCCGGCTCTGAGGGGAGGAAGCCCGGGCCTGCGGGCAGGAGAGGCCCGAGACCCCAGCCTGCGGACAGAAGCGGCCCCCCACCCCCACCCCGGCCTGAGGACAGCGGCACAGGGAGGCCCGTGTCCAGGCCTGCGGAGCGCGGAGGCCCGAGTGGCCGAGCTCTGGGTCGGTGAAGAGGAGAGGCCTGCCAAGAGCCTGAGGCCTGCGGAGGGGCCCGAAGCCTGCAGCCAAGCCTGAGGCCTGAGGCCTGCAGCCAGCTCCGAAGCCGGGTGCCTGTCGATGCAGAGCAGAGCGGACAGGAAGAGTGGACGCGGAGAGGTGTAAGGCCACTGGGGAGGCGCGAGGCCATAGAGGCGAGACCTGCAGGAAGGAGGCACAGAAAGAAGCCCGCTCCTTTGGAAGTTTGGGGGTTTGAAGGTGAAGGATTGGAGGTTCAGAGGCCAGGTCAGGTCTCCGTTCTCACTAGCAGCCCAGGACAAGGCAGTCACAGACCAGCATTTGGAGGTGGAGGGCTATCTGGGTTCTGAGCTTTAGGTTGTAAATTCCTTTTTGTAAATGAAACCCCTTCCCACTTTAAATTGTGCCTGGATCGATTATTCTCGCTCTCAGAATACAAGAGACCCACCCAAGGGTCATACCATATACACAGCACACACAATTCATGAATCAGAATACGCTGCTCATTGCTAGCACTGACCTAGCCATCCCCTGATGCCTTTAAGAGTGGACTTCACGGGGCTGGGAATATGGCCTAGTGGCAAGAGTGCTTGCCTCCTACAAATGAAGCTCTCGGTTCGATTCCCCAGCACTACATATATGGAAAATGGCCAGAAGGGGTGCTGTGGCTCAGGTGGCAGAGTGCTAGCCTTGAGCGGGAAGAAGCCAGGGACCGTGCTCAGGCCCTGAGTCCAAGGCCCAGGACTGGTTAAAAAAAAAAAAAAAAGAAAAAAGTGGACTTCACAGCTGGGTGCCAGTGGCTTACACCTGTACTTCTAGCAACCCAGTAGGCAGAGACCTGGGGATCGTGGCTTGAAGGCAGCTCGGGAAAAATTGTTTTCAACATTCAACATTCCATTTCCAATTACCCAGCAAAATGTTGGGCTGGAGGCCTGGCTCAAGTGGTAGAGCACTAGCCTTTAGGGGAAAAAAAAACTAAGAGACAGTGCCCAGGCTCTGAGCCCAAGTTCCAATACCAGTACATACAACAAAAAAGAAAACTTTACAATTTATTCTTTCAATTCAATAGTCATATATTAGAATTTCCTCTATCAAATTTAAGAATGTGATGTTTAACTGGTGGTTTACATAGATGACAGAACTATCTTCTACAAAGTTACTGTTTCGTTGCTTAAAAAAAAAAACTTAAAAAGATGTATGCACAAAAGTGGTATTTTTTGTCCCCAAAAATGATGTAATATTTTTTATTTTTTATTATCTTGTGCAAAGGGGTTTCAATTCAACATAACAGTTTATTAGTACAAAAACTCCTGGTCAATATTGATCACCCCTTCAAGCTGTCTCATCAATCCCAACCGCACCCTGTTTGTTTTTACTAAATACCTTTGAACATTCTCAGTCCCATGACTGCTAAATTTTAATTGCAAATAGATTACTGAGCTGGAGAACTTGGCTAAATTGCCCTTTCTCGCTTGAGAATATGAGACAATTTCACTAGCTTAGTTGTGACTGGAAAGGAAAAACATTCAACAACCTGAGGATCCTTATGTGACAAACTCAACAATTTTCTTCTTTCCATGGTCTATTCGGTGCTCTCCTTTGAGGAAATGGTGAGAGAGGTGTATATTTAGTTCATCAGGATTGTGGTTTTAATTTCTTCTTTTATTTTTTTGAGCTAGTACTAGAGCTTAAACTTAGGGCCTGGTTACTATCCCTTAGCTTTTTCACTCAAGGCCGGTGTTCTACCACTTGAACCACAGCTCCACTTCTGGCTTTTTACTGGTTAATTGAAGATGTAAGTCTTCTAGATTTTTTTCCTGCCCTGGCTGGCTTTGAACTAAGATCCTCAAATCTCAGCCTCCTGAGTAGCTAGGATGACAGGTGTGAGCCACTGGCACTTGGCCTTAATTCTCTTTTACGACTTACCAAAGTCACCGTGCTCTGAAGCCATCCATGGTTGTTTTGTCCCTAGAGTTTCAAAACTTGAGCCAAATGGTTTCCTGCCACCCACTGCATTCAAATATGAAACCGGAAACTCTGATCTCACTCTGCTAAACCATCAAAACAATCTGCTTAGAGCAGAGAAATTGAGTGAGCTCACGGCTGCTCTAAAAATACCTTATTTCTGACAGATCACCTACCTATCTAGTACTAAAAGGTTTACTAAATAAAATCAAAATAGGCCATCATTTCTTGCTCAATGAGTTGGGTTATTTCAGCAAATGAGTTCTTTCCTTGGAAAAGATGAGGGAGGGATGTCATTCTCCTGTGTACACTAAGTTTCTTTGCTTAGAACTAAAAAGTTCCTCTAATTCGTGGAACAAAATGATACAATTTGGCAGTCTAATACCATTACAAAAGGGTGTGTGTGTCTGTACAGTACTGGGGCCTGAACTCGGCCTTTCATTCTTGCTTGGGTTTTTCACTCTTGACTACTGGTCTACCACTTGAGCTACACCTCCATTTCTGGCTTTGTGGTGGTTAACTGGAAATAAGAATCTCACCAACCTTCCTTCCCCAGGCTGGCTTCAAACCTTGATCTCAGATCTCAGCCTCCTGAGTAGCGAGGATGACAGGCCTGAGCCCCAGCCCCCAGCTAAGGAAACTCTTGATCTCCACTGGGAGCTGCATCCAGAGACTGACTGGAAAGCACTTCCTCCTCCTTTTTGGTGACTTATTTCACACATATTAAGTGGAACACTGTTTTAGCAAATGAAATGAAAATAAAACTATGCACAATCCAATTACCCACGTGTTTTTACAGAGGGGTGTCACAATTATTTGCCATATTCTACACCAGTCTCCTTGGTTTATTTACTTTCTAAAATAAAAGAGTAGGAACTCTCTTCTATGCAGATTCTCCCATTATTATATTCTTTGACTCACTCATCCCTAAAATACAGTGATCTTTCAGAGAAAAAAGAAAGTCACCTTGAAATTGACCAGAATTTATGTTCTATTTCATTTTCTTCTTTTAAATATGTGCTTTTAGTAAGGCAGAATTCTGTTTGGAGAGTTATTTGAGAAGGGGACAGAAAGAACTCAGTTTATCCTCACCTTTCTAGAACTTGCCCAGGTGAACACACTTCTTGTAGGCAAACTAAAACAAGGAGGATTAGCAAAGGAAGACAGAAAATATTTGGATTACTTATGAAAGCATCAAATCTCAGCAGCAACAATGTATATAATTCCTGAAAAGAAACTATATATTTGCTATTAAATATATACTATATGTATATATAATTCCTGAAAGGGAACTATAGTTTTTTAGTATCACAAATGATCACAGCAAAGAAAAAACAAAAAGAAAAAAAAAAGAAATGATCACAGCAAAATAATCCCATAAAGAAGATTTAAAAGAAAAAGAAAACAAAAGGTAATCCTCAATTTTGCTCTTAAGAGTCAAGTAGCTGATTCTCACCTGGCTTCTTTATGTTATTATTAATAGTGGTAATAATTTCCCATAAGAAATGCTACCTCTGAAGACCACTGCTTATCATTTTATGTACAGTGACTGGAATTACACAGCCAATCTTATTACCACAGTCATTAAAAGCACCATGTATTCCATTTGCATTGTACAGGAAGCAAATGCTTAAAGTATCCATTTGAACTAGGACCTCATGTTTACATAGTGCCCATGTATGTTCACCATGTCAAAGCCTCTGAGAAGTATTTTGCGTTCCTCAAGTGGTATGTGTTTTGTGTGCCGTTGTGATTAGCTATGTGTGTACTCACATCAACATAATCCTGTTAGCCAAGGGCTCATGCCTGTAATACTAGATGCTCAGGAGCTTGGGATATAAGGATCACAGTTCAAAGCCAATCTGGGCAAGAAAGTTTGTGAGACTCTTATCTCCAACTGACCAGCACAGAAGTGGAGCTGTGGATCAAGTAGTAGAGGACCAGACTTGAGGAAAAAAGCCAAGTGAGAGCATAAGGCCCTGAGTTCAAGCCCCAGTACTGATACACACACACGTGCTCGAGTACACATACACACACACATACACGTGCTCGAGTATACGTACACACATAAACGCACACGCAAAGAGCTTCCTTACCCCTGAGCCTATCTGCCTGGCATGGATTCAACATTGTCCTAGCGTAGCAAGTCTGGGCTGATGAACCAATGTGCTTTCTACACATCTGCAGCTGAAGTGCTCCTCACCAGGTTCCTGAAGGTACTTAGCAAACACTACTTTGGTTTTAAACAATACAAAATTCCCTCTCAGGAGCAGATGAGGAGGCCAGGACAGCCACTATGGCCATAAATCTACTGCGGTGTCTAGCCCACGAGCTCGGTGGGTTCTTCTCCTTTTGACTGGCTCTCATTTTTTTAATGCTGAGAAAGCATTATCTATTGTTAATTACCTGTAAGGTAGGGCTTTAGCCACATCCCCTGATCTAAGAACCCAGCAGGGAAACCGAAAAGAAGTCACCCATTGTTTCCAGTTGTACAAAGGCCAGGAGCCACTGGGGCTCAAATCACAGCTCTGAAAGGCCACAGGAAATTGGCACAGCACTAATCTGCACTGAACTATTCAAGGAAACAAAGCCCACATTCCTGTCAGAAAGAAAAAGAAATCAGCAGCAGAAACCCAAGGCAAATCTGTTCAGGGAGGACCTCAGAATAAATCTGCAGAAATACAAGTTTTTCACCTGGGTGCCAATAGACCTGGTTTCCTAGCTCGGAGAAGAACATGTATCTTCCAGGGCTCTACCTCGTCAATCCATTTTCCTTCTAATTAAACTATAATGTAATTCCAGTCTTCCTGCTTACTCTATTGGAGCAAGAGTGAGGCGGGAAGGGGACGGTTTAATAAGAGATAATCTGTTCACCAGGGGTAGCTTAACTGGCTGATGATAGAGGAATAAAATAATCAAAATCTAAAGTAATTGGAATTGACTTTGGTATCTTCAGGCTAAATGCATTTCCTGTAAATAGCATTGCTTCTCAGCCACTGGAACGGGAAGCAACCCAGGAAATGGGCCGGATTTCCTTGCATGCGAGCAGCACAACTTAAGATGAAACTCTTTGTAAAATTCAAGGAGGAAAAGGGGGTCGCTTTATTTCAGCCAGACATCCGTACAACACAACTCCGGGGCAAAACAGTGATAGCTCACTCACAGCTGGGACACCTGCTTGATCCCGGGGCGACATCACTTGAGGTGATGCCATTCCTTGATCCCCGCGGACACATCATTTGTGGCTGTGATACACATCCTTGATGCCACGAACACATCATATGTGGCTGTGATATACATCCTTGATCCCACGAACACATCATTTGTGGCTGTGATACACATCTTTGATCCCATGGCACACAGTTTATGGCTGTGGCACACATCCTTGATCCCAGTGACATCAGCTGTGGCTGGGCACACATCCTTGATCCCACGAACACATCAGATGTGGCTGTGGTACTCATCCTTGGTCCCGCGGTGACACCAGTTGTGGCTGTGCTACTCACCCTTGGTCCCACAGCGACATCAGTTGTGGCTGTGATACTCATCCTTGGTCCCGCAGTGACATCGGCTGTGGCTGTGATACTCATCCTTGGTCCCACGGCGACATCGGCTGTGGCTGTGGTACTCATCCTTGGTCCCACGGTGACATCAGTTGTGGCTGTGCTACTCACCCTTGGTCCCACAGCGACATCAGTTGTGGCTGTGATACTCATCCTTGGTCCCGCAGTGACATCAGTTGTGGCTGTGATACTCACCCTTGGTCCCGCGGTGGCATCGAAGCTGCAGAAGCATCTAGCCGACTCACGGCGTCCAGGCTCCAATACCAGTTTGGTCGCCATTGTGAGAAAGTGCTTTATCTGTGCCGTCCAGCGGCCTCGTCCATAAAACAGAGACCGCCGGGATCACAGCGGTTCCTTCATCGTCAAAGAATCAAAACACGGGAGCGCATGGACGGCAGAGACGCCGTGCCCCGCTCAGCCGGGACCCCGACGACAGCGCCTCCCGTCCCCCACCCACACCCCCAGCTCTGTGCTGATTGGCGGGCGGCTTGCGCATGCGCCGCCCTAGCTGTTCTCATTGGCTGAGTGGAACCCGGGGCATTGTGGGAAGGAGAAGCGCGGTGGGAACGCTCTGCGAGCTCGTGCGGCCGGGCGGCCCCTCCTGGACGCTGGGCCTCGTGTGGGAGGACGCGGCGTCTGGAGCAGAGGCGCATGCGGGGGACGCGGGGCGGAGGCGCGTGTGGGAGGACGCGGCGTCCGGGAGTCGCCCTCCCTCCCTCACCCGGGCCCGGGGCGCCGGGGGCCCTCTCCGCGACCGCGGTCACTGGGGACGCGCGGGCATCGCTCCCATCGGAAAGCCTGGTTCTGTCCGCAGCGCCCGAGAGCCCCGCAGCCCTGGCGCGGCCGTGCCACACCTCGCCCAGCGAGGAGAAGCCCCGCGCGGCCCCATCCGGGCCCCTGCCACGCCCCTCGCCTCCGCAAGAAAGATCTAGAAGGCCGGCGGTATCGAAAAGTAAGAAGGGGTCAAGGAAGTGGTGGCTCTTCCCGGAAGCTTCCAGCACATTCCCTACGCCTCCAACGCACCAGGACCGCAGCGGGACGCTACGGAAAGATCAGGGCACCACACTGGGCCACAGGGATTCCCAGTCCCAGCCTCGGACAGCGGCTTCCCCCAACGCTGGTATTCGGCTCAGCTTCAGCCTGGACGCCTTCCCTGAGCCTCATTGCCCAACGCTGGTGCTCTCCCGCTGAGCCACAGCTCCACTTCCCGCTGCTTGCAGCTTCCTTGGAGATAAGAGTCTCACAGGCTCTGCCTGGGCTGGCTTTGAACTTAGATCCTTGGATCCCAGCCTCCTGAGTAGCTAGGATTGAAGGCTTGAGCGCCAGAGATCCTGCTATCTCAGCTCTACAACTCCTCTCCTCTGGAGTCTTAAATGTGGGCAGCGATATTTACAAAATTCACTACATTCGATGATTAACATACATTTCTTAAAGAATTCCACTTAGTATTTGTAAGCCTAAAAAGATTTCTAAGCAGGATAAATGTGCATCATGTCCACGTACATACTCCACTGGCCAGAAAAACCAGGAGCCAAGTGAGGGTTTTCAAGATTAATTTGTAAAATGTAGAGAGAAAAAAAATAAATGAATATTTATCAAGTGTCTGCTGAAAGCTAAGCACTTGAATGGGGCAGGTAAGTCTGTTCTATAATACTAGTCTGAAAGAATTACAAGACAGGAGAGGAGACAAAAACATGTTAAAACATAAACATTAAAATTAATGAGCAGTTTACACAGACCCGTTACTAAAGATTTTCCCGGAGAAATTATTTTGGCAAGAGTCAATGAAGAAGTGACTATAAATAAACCTCTCTGTGAATGAACAGGAGTTAAAAAGCAAAGGCAAGCGGGTGGCTCACACTTGGAGCAGAATGTGCTAACCACTACACCAGGGAAAACAGCCTCATGCCTGTAATCCTAGCTACTCAGGAGGCTGAGAGCTGACCATCCTGGTAGGAAGCCAGCCCTGGCAGGAAAGTGCATGAGACTCTTTATCTCCAATTAACCATTAAAAAAAAAAAAGCCAGATTTGGAAGTGTGGCTCTACTGCTAGGCCCTGAGTTCAAGCCCCAGTGCTGGCACATACATAAAAAGACATACATTCTGATGAACTGGAAAAGATTAATCTTTTGCTATGGCTATTTGCTATGTAGTCATGTTGTAGGCCATTGACATTATAGGCAAAATGACACAAAAGTTTCCAAGGGTAGATTTCAACTAGGCAGCCACAAACAGACACACATTTTCCATTGGGTCAAAAGGACCTAATATTTACACACAAAAACAGGTGTGTGTGTGTGTGTTTACCCTTCAGAGATTGTCTCCTGTGACAGCTGTGGGAGGGTGAGGGAAACCTCAGCCCTGGGCTTCTCCCTCGTGGCTCTGTGGTTGAGTTAGTCATTTGTTGTACTGAAGGAAGGAGGCGACAGGCCCTGTGTGAATAGGTTTGTAGGGCATAACCTCAAAGGAACTTCCTCACACTCTACTAGAAAGGAATAAATGTTTGTTTTGGGAGATAAGCAGGGGTAAGTAGAAAAAAAATGCTCAAGGGCAAATACTTTAGAAAAAATGCTTTATGAAAGAATGTTATGCTTTTTTTTTTCAAGAAAGGCAAGTTCAAGCAGACTTTTTTTTCCTCCCTCAAGAGCACTACTTGCATTTCTTCTTTCCCACATATGCCAGGCTTTTATAATCCACACAACACATATTTTCTTTAAGAATTGAGACACCTCCTCACCCACCTCACCTCCAATTATAATACTTACTTGGGAAATAAGGGCAGGAGAGGCCGGGGGACCAAGCACATGGTACCTATTTCCGTGTCAAACAGGGAAACAATCCCTTATCTGTGGAGGGGAAGAAATGTGGACTTTCACACTTGACTTTTCTTTCTGTGACCATCCTGGGGCTTGGAATCAGGCCCTGGGCACTACCCTGGGAGCTTTTGTGCTTAAGGCTAGCACTCTAGCACTTTGAGCCTCAGCTCCACTTCCTGTTCTTTCCTGGGTAATTGGAGATGAGAGTCTCAGTGACTTTCCTGACTGGGCTGGTTTCATCCCGGATCCCCAGACCTCCCTCTCCTGAATAGCTAAGATTACTGGTGCCTGGTGACAATTGACACTTTTTTATTCACTGAATATTAAAATCATACAATGCCAGCATCCCACAAATCGGTCATATTTGTCTACACAATAATGATTATTTTTCCAAAAAAGCATGTTCAAGTCTCCACATGTATCTCATAAAACCTAAAAAACTGAGGAAAAATTCTAACTCCAATGTCATCAGCTACAAGTATTTCGCACTGAAAAGTGGGGGGAACCGATTCCAAACTCAGATTTACTGTCCTATTGTTGTGCCAAGTTGCAAGACCACCCCCAAGAAGACCACCGAGATTCAGACACTCCGAAATGTAAAAGCAAGGCAAGGCTTTACTTAACGAGCTGCCAACTCGGGCCTCGTCCTACCCACCAACACAGCGGAGGTTAGGAGGAAGCCTCGAGCTGTGATTACACAGGGCTTATAAAGGCAAAGAACAAGGTTACAACAATCAGCTGTGCAAGCAAGATTAGAACACAGGTACAAATCTGATTGGCTCAGGGTTCGATTCTAAAATGGGGTTCACGTGGTGGGGCCTGACTTCAAAGTCTGGCACCTCATTTCCCCCTTTTTCTTTTTGGTACCTTGGGAGCCAATCATGGCTCCATTCTGTCCATTTCAATGGCTTGCATGTCTAGGGGATGATATAGAGGTAAGGCATGGGCCAGTAGGGCCAAAAGTAGTATCCGAAAATAACTCTGGTCCCTCGGTTTTAAAGGGGGGCTGATGGGTGAAGATCATCCATCTTCTGTAACTTCTTCAGGCTGACTCAGGGGCGTAGACCTTACCTAGCCAGGAACCTATAACCTTAGTCTCAGTCTTGAGGCGAAGGCAAAGCGGCTGAGTTGGGTGCTTGGAGACCTCCCATGTTCCATCACGGTAGTTGTCATCTAGGGCAAAGGGGTCAGCTGGCCTGGCGTGGAAGCAATGAACCCAAGTGGCGATGCCGTCTAGGGTCCCTTCCACCGTGGTTCTAAGGAGTTTAGTCTCCTGGGTAGGATTTCTTTCAGGATCTTCTTAGCCACTACATTCGCAGTCTCATGCTTTGTTGGATAGACTTCAACCCATCCTGAAAAGGTGTCTACAAAAACTAGCAAATATTTGTAATTTCTGTGAAATCTACTTCCCAATACACGCCTGGCCTATTCCCACAGAGGCGAGCTCCTTTAGTAATCTGTTGATTGGGGGCATTGGTAAGCTGACAGATCTTGCAATTTTTAACAATATACCTTTGCAGGCCTTTAACAGATCTCAATAAGGACACAATCTCAGGTCTACAAGCATTCTTTACTAAACAGATGTATGAGCTTAAAATTCTCACTGCCAGTCAGGGCTTTGAGTAAATGCGGGGGGTGAGATTTTAATCTATCCTCTCATTTGACAAACTTACCCTTACTAACCACTATCACAGATGACTGGCAAGTTCCTGCCCAGTAGACAGACATGGGCATTGGAAAGGCATGCTTATGAACTATTCTTCTAGGACTTCCCGGCTTTAACTTTTGAAAGGCCAACAGTAGTGACTCTAGGATCTGACACCATCTCTGCCATCCAAGCAGTGGCTTACTGCCTCTGGATGCTCCATCACTTTTGTCCCAGGAGGAGTGACTTTCGACTTGGACTCAGGGCCTGAGTGCTGTCCCTCAGCTCTCCAGCTCAAGACTAGCACCGTACCACTTTTGAGCTCCACACCACTCCGTTCCCAGCACTCTGCTGGCTGATTAGAGACAAGTCTCTCACAGGGACCTTTCTTTGCCCGGGCTGGCTTCGAACCGCAGATTCAGATCAATGAGTCTTATAAGGGGCCACTTTACTCCAATTATAAGCAACAAGGTGGTCCACACAGAAGTAGTTTTTA